>NC_069710.1:32225874-32300874 GCF_027358585.1 Pangasianodon hypophthalmus | reverse complement strand
CTGCATCAATACTCATTTTCACCTGTAATTCAGAAAAATGTAGCTGACTATTCGGCTTTTTCTGTGTTTAAAGCAGAAACAGCTTCACAACATTGAAATATTTAAGCTGTTCATTTGTGCAGCAAAGAATGTGCCACACACACACACACACACACACACACACACACACACAGGATACACATTACGTTACATTTCTTCACATTTCACATCACATCACATCACATTTCATGTTACTATATTTCATTTCATTACATTTCGTGTTACTATATTACCTCCCCAGCAGAGTTTTTGGACTGATGAGCTAGTATCAGAGTGTATTTACTGATAGAGACTTCAGAGCACTTTTGTACATCGCTCTGGATAAGGGCGTCTGCGACATGCCATAAATATAAATGCAAATTTCATCATGTAACATCACATTTCATTTAATCACATCACATTACATCACATTACATAACATCACAATTTATTACATTACATTTTTCTACATTGTATTTCATCACATTTCATCACATCACATTTCATTTCATCACAGTTTATTACATTATATTTCATCACATCACATCATATTACATTATATTCCATCACATTACATTTCACCACATTACACATGTTTTATTACAACACATCACATTACATTACATCACATTTTATTACATTACATTTTACTACGTAATATTTCATCACATTTCAACACAATTTATGTTATATTTCATCACATCACATTACATGTCATCATATTACATTATATTCCATCACATTACATTTCATCACATTTCCAGCTACAGTGCTTTTTTTCTGCGCTACACTGTTAATGATGAAAGTAAATAAATCAGTGCAAAAATGTACAAAATCATAAATCTGTGTATCATATTACAGTATTTAATAGAGACGGCTCTTAGAATCTGGTTCTTAGTCTGGTTTATGAGCTGAGGGCCAAGAAGTGTTTTAAATCCCTCACCTTTGATTATATTGACCATATTGAGTAAAATGATTTAACTTCTACAAAAAAAAAAAAAAAAACCTAGAAAGTAGAAATAGCACAAAAGCAGCCAGACTCCGCCCCCTTCCACTGGGACCCTGGAGCCGCCTGCCCGCATTTGCATACTGCAGCATGATTGGCTCATATATTTTATGATGCAATAACTAACAGCCTGTCACACATTCAACACTAAAGCTGTATCTTTTTGAGAAATAAGTGTGATTGGACTGGAAGATTGGACAAAAATAATACAGTCAGTCATGTAATGTATCCGTGACTTCTACACTGACGTTCTGGCACGGGTTCGTAAATGGAATCGTCCTTTCTTAAACTCATGGGGGACTAGATTATTTTAAATAGTAAGCTAGCTAACTCAAAAAAATGTAAAAGTGAAATAAATTAGCCCTCTCGACTGATTGTGTATCGTGCCTTTTTTGTTTTTTAATATTTCACAGTACAGGTGGGTCAGAAAATAAAATGAGTCTTAAAATTCAATTAAAAATGTATTTTCACTACATGTGACATAAAACCGTTGATCGCAGTGAATTCTCTCGCAGTAAAGGTAATTTCTCTCACCGATAGTGGATAGTGTGGCTAGGCCTAAAAAAGCAAGCTTTTATACTATTCTAAACAAACAAACAAACAAACAAATCAATAAATCACACACTCTGACCGCTTTCATTTCTCTCAACTATTTATGTGAAGTGAAACTCATTTTTCATGCAAAATTTCATTGACAAGTGCGGGCAGATCCTTTATATTCTTCGACTACAAAAAATTAAAAATCAAATAAAATTAAAATAATAAAAATTTGAATAAAATAAAAACTTAAAGAACAAATGGCGTAAACATGTCATTTATTAATCAGAGATTGAGTTCACTGCGTGTACCGTGAAAGCGACGTTGCTGTGAGCACTGAAGTCAGTGAAATGCGCCAGCTTTTATTAAAGACACAAAACAAGAAACCGGACTAATTTTGAGATAAATCTGTGTTTATTGCAGGACGGAGACCTTTAGGAGGTCTTCAGGGAGCGGCCCGAGGGTTCGGCTTTAATTAGTGAGATCTGATTAAAAAAACATGTGGACGAATCTGCACTTTTTAAGGGGGAATGAAGGTAAGGGGTAAGGTATACACCACATGTACGTGTGTGTATAATATATACGTATAAGTGTGTGTGTGTGTGTGTGTGTGTGTGTGAGAGAGAGAGAGAGACAGAGAGAGAGGCAGTCTGCTGTTTTCGACCTCTTCATTTCCCAGAGCAGCAAAAAACCCACTCCTCCATGGCACTAAACGCTGAACTCAATCTGCTGATCGTAGCCTTAAACTGCAGCACTCCTCATTAACTTCCTCGTTTCCGGCTTTAATTGTTTCTTCCTGTTTCCTTTTTCAGGAATAAAATGTGCGAATCAGCTGGATTTCCTCATTTCCGCCATATTTTCTGCTATTCTCCAGGGACACATGTACTTACAGAGAGACAGAGCGAGAGAGAGAGACAGAGAGAGAGAGAGAGAGAGAGAGAGACAGAGAGACAGAGAGAGAGAGAGAGAGACAGAGAGAGAGAGACAGAGAGAGAGAGAGAGTTCTCATATCTTCTGGTTTTGTCTATTTTTTTCTCAGAAGCCTTGGCTTCGTATCCTCTCTGCGCACATTACAGGATAAAAATGAAGTGATTTAACGGTGTGTGCTGTGCCTGGCGGCCCGCTCCGGGAACACACCGCCGTCCTTCGCCGTGTAGCCGAGCTCCTTAATGGTGTCTAATGCCATCGTTTCCCCGCCAAACGTCATAGCTCAGAATGACAGCCGCTGTGTGCGCGTGTGTGTGTGTGTGTGTGTGTGTGTGTGGGGCCTATTTCCTCCTGATGTATGCCCAAGTTTGCCCAAAATCTTGTTAGAGACTCTTTCTCTTCAGATCCACATGCACTCTCTCTCTCTCTCTCTCTCTCTCTCTCACTCTCAGCCAAACCGACTTCACGAGCCAGAACAGAAATAAATAAATAAATAACTAAAACAAGCAAATACATAAATAAATAATCAAAAACTCAGAACGTCAGCCAGCAATGCCAGTAGCTGGGAGACTGTAAAGCCTCGCAACTACATAACAAACACAGACACACACACACACACACACACACACACACATACACAGTACAAACATTGCACCAGTGCAGATTTATACTTCCTCACTGCATTTCTTTATCTTTATAGCGTAACTGCTTCCTCTGTTTCTGAGTCGATCTTTTGCTAATTCTCGCACGTGTAATGATTTAATACTGAAATTGTGGCGCGTCAGCTACAGACGTAAGCGCTATTCAGAAGTTAGAGTTACACACACACCCGGGGGCGGAGTTTGAGTAAAACAGAGGTGTGTCTCAGTTACTTGGTTTATTTTTCTTGCGTGATTTCGGCTGGAGTGAGGAGCAGTGTTAAGTCTTCTTAAGTGTTTTTTTTTTACGCATGGAGACAGATCTTAATCAGAGACGTCGCTTTTCTTGAGGACCGAATTTTTTATGGATGAAATTATGAGCTACGCTTAAATGAAAGTGATGAGAATACAAACAAAAACTTTCCCCATGTAAATATTGATGTAACTATTTATAATACATTTTTGATTTTGTATTTTATCTGTCTTTTGTAAACCTATTTCAGCTTCTTCTTTTTTTAATTAATATGTTTTATTTTATTTTATTTAACTTGAGTTTTTTTTAGCTTTAATACAGCGTTTTGGTCAACTTCATACCTCTGAATATTGTCCAAAATTTCAAAATTCATATTCACACAATTTCTAGATCCCAAATCTAGTCAATCAGTGAAGACATGTTTCACGTCCAATGTTCGGTTTTTGCTCACGGATAAATCATCACACACTCACATCACCTTTTGTCTCAGTAACACTCTTTATAAATACACAGATTTATAAAAAAAAAAAAAAAAAAGTCTGTTTTTGAAAATGTGAACTTTATTATTACCTAACTCTTTTCTAATGTAGAATCTCCACTTTCAGACTTTAGGCCACGCCCCCGATCTGAGTCTGAGTGACACCGAACTATATGTGGATTCGAGATGGAGACTTTTATCTCCGTGACGTCCTTTTTGTCCATTTTTATACATAACACTGAGTCATCCAGCATCAGAAACCACATCAGCGAGCCTGTTTGAGATGCTGAACAACTCTTTCTGTAGATTTAGTGCTAACCTGATGCCTACACACTTCCTGTTGCAGCTCCATTAGCTTTGTAGCTCTAATGCAAATTTAAGAAACAAATCTTGGACGTCGAGTCTTACATTTGGGGCTAAAGAGAGGGCACTGCGTACATCAGTGTTGCTTCAGGCGTGAAGTAATTCTCACTATTCCCTTCTGAAAGTAGCGCACGCTTATTTTTCCAGTGAACAATATCATCATTTTACCTCTCAGCAGATCATAAATGACATAATCTGTTTAAAAAAAACAGGCACAATGTTAGCAGCTTTAAAACTGTGTTCATTTTTGTGCACAGAAACACCTCAGCAATTTCCCTTTACTCCCCCTCGAGTAAATTACACCCTGCTAATAACCCTAATTAGTCCTCCTAATGTGAGCTGCCTCAAACACTTCCTCTGGAGAGACAGAGAGTGTGTGTGTGTGTGTGTGTGTGTGTGTGTGTGTGTGTGTGGGTTTGTAAGGCGGTCAGCAGCTATGGCTCAGAGGTGAACACTTGATTTGTATTTATTCACCTATTTGCTCGTTTAATTCTTTCTCTCAGCTGTGTTTTTTATAAGTGATTACTGAATATTGGTCACACAAATCTACTACCACTTTTTCTCCTAAGCGCCTTTCAAATAATTCCGAGTTTTTTAGTGATTTTAAGTCCAACAGGAGCTGTCAGGCAGTGCTGACATTCAAACTCACAGCTTTCCACTCACTAAAAGTACCACTGCCTCGCTTATTAACACTAAGGCCAGATGTGTTCGGCTTTATTCGCTTGTTTCCAGAAATAATCCAGTCACATTCTCTGCAACAAAACAGTCTGTGTGTTAGTTACCAAACTGGTGTTAATGTGAACCCACTAAACTAGTTCAGAGTTATGTGTCTTCATCAGAAGACACATAATGGCTGCGTCTGAATGTCCCTACTACTCTACTATACAGTAGGCAATAAGCCAAAGGAGTAGTATGTCCAAATTCACAGTATTCATAAAACATTACGAGAGAAGTGACCTCCTGCTTCGACCGAGATTCTGAAGTATGGAACCAGTGGACACTGCTATCCCATAAGGCAATGGGACTGACGTGGAAGGCGGTGCGTCGGCTCTTTTTAAGTGTAAGTGCTAAAGGTATTAAATGCTGTTCCTTGTGGTTAAACTGTACTTGTTTAACAATGCCTGAGTAAACTGTTAACTTGTTGAAGGTTTAAAAGTCTGTTGCTCTAATCTGGCAGGCTCTTTAAGTTTTTTGCAGTTACTATGACATCATAGGTCACATGACAATGCCAACATGGCGGATGTAATATGTCCAGATTGTATTCATACTACACACACACACACTGATCCGTACACACTGTATTAACAGCTGAGCAGTAGGTATTGAATCGATTGCAGTAAATACTGTCACAGTACACGATTTCGGACGCAGCCAATTCGTTGAATGTGTGCAGTTAAAGCGTCACATGACCTCAATATAAATACAGCAGTTCTTGGAAGAATACCTAAACAAACAGCATCGTGAAGACCAAGGAGTGATGAAAACAAATCCAGGACAAAGTTCAGGGTTTGGTTATAAAAACTTCACAATGTTTCACAATGACTTTTCACCACTTTAAAACTATTTTAGTTTTTTTTGTTTATTAATCACAATATATTGTCAAACAGATATATCGTCACACCCCTGATTTGTAGCCCAAAGCCTCTGTTTTTCTCCGAGGCACACAATGGACTGGTGTGTGCTAATGACGTGTCACGCCGCCTCCCTTAATGCTGCGGATCCTTCATAATTCTCCTGAACCCTGCTCTGCTTTCGCAGGACGGATGAAAGCGAGAGAAAGTGCCAGCGTGCCATGTGGCACTGAATCTCGGCTTACGCTCAGCCTGATAAGAAGCCTCCATAAGCCGCGCTCTCCTCAGATCGACGGCCTTTTCTTCCGCAGAATTATCTGCTTTGAAACACGTCTATTTATAAAATGGGCGATTTGGAGAGGCTAGCGAGATTTGATGTTTGGGTCTTGATGTTTAAAAAGGAGGTGAGTCACGGAGGGTTATGTAGAGCCTATGATTTGTTTCAATTCGATGACAATTTTAGTCGTGATATGTTTGATCTGCTGCTCTGGGTGTAATTGACAGTTTTTAGCACTGGGCCTATTTATTGCCATTAGCTGAAGGAGCACTTACGACAGATAACGACGTTGTTATAAAGCATGTCAGTGCCGCTCTGGCCTGCGATTTGATGACTAGCTGTTTTTTTTTTTCAAGCTCTACAGCTTAATTGAGGCAACTGGAGAAGAGGAGGTTATCCGGGGGCGGCCATCAATCTGCCAGCACTGTTTAGCGTGTTCAGAGTTTAAATTGGAAAGGGAAGGTGCTTGGGTGTCAGGAGCTTGAAACAGTGGAGAACACCTATTGCGGTTTTGGCTCAGACCTTCATAAGTCAAAATCTGGCAGCAAAAGGCTGCGCGCCTTCGACTGTTAGCGATGTGTTACTGCGTTATGATTAGCAGCAACACCATTAGCTTGGCAGAACACGCGTACATGGACTTTGGATAATGATCGCATTAGCATAGAACATAGCAGAATTAGGAGGCTGGATGCTGTCTTTGATCTGTTGATTTAACTGGATCTAGTTAAATAATTTGAATCTGAAACATACTACTGTGATCTCGACAGTGAATGTAAACAGATCTCAGACAGTAAAAACAGATCTGTGACAATAAAAAACATTCAGGATCTGATGATTTCATTTGAAAGGTTCTAGCAAAAGCTGGACCTTTTGTCATCCCGCTCGTGTTTCATTAATCAGTGAAACAAAAATAAATGAAAACAAACTTGTTTTACGTGACACTACCTAAAAATTAAAGCTCAATTATGTGAAATTAGAGCTAGCTTATTCTCCGAGCTAGCAAGATTAGCCAAGGCTCATTGGTAGCTCGCCAAATATCACAATATTTTTTTGAAGCTGATCCTACAATTTTTTTAATGTAATGATTGTATTTTATTTTATTCACCTGTGTGAGACACAAAGCAAATATGAGTATATGGGATTAGCACTGTGTAAGGATTGTAATCTTGTTTATATAAGTAAGCTAATGCTTGATTAGCATTAGGAAATGTGCTCAAATAACACAAGCTATGAGAAACATGCACACCTAACGAGCAGATCTGTGTTTGATGAATTTGGGGGAAAAGTAGTTCATGTAGAGGCTCTTTTTTGGTGAACGATTCCAAAAGCTGAAATGATGTTGAAATATTGGAGCTAGCGACTATCTTTCCAGTGTTTTCACCTTCATTTATCTTCATCTTGCTGCTTTGTTTTGAAGCTGTATTCTGTATTTTTCCACATGGTCATTTTCCTTTTTCTGAAAGCTTGCTTTAGCTCATGGGAGAAGTTTTGTTAGATTAACGCATGTTGTTGCTCGGGATAAATGCAGAGTGCTACAATCTGCTCCAAATGTCTGATGCTGCTTGAGAAGGATGTGAAAACTTCAGACTTGAAAGTTGCCATTTTGTTTACTAGATAAAAATGGAGGTTGTAGGTTTTATCTTATATTAGCTGCATACATATATATATATATATATATATATATATATATATATATATATATGTGTGTGTGTGTGTGTGTGTGTGTGTGTGTTCATGTTAAATATTAGCAAGATATCTTCCTAACATTTTTGTTTGTGGTTGTAACATGACAAAATGTGGGAAAGTTCAGTGGGTATGAATACTTTTGCAAGGCGCTGTATATATAAATATATATACATATATATATATATATATATATATATATATATAGGTGTTCATGCTAAATATTAGCAAGATATCTTCCTAACCTATATTAGCCATGAAATTTAGCAGCTGTAATTAATCTTAGGATTAAATACGAACTTAAATTCCTATTTTAAGACTCACAGGACACATGGGGTTTTCTTTAGGCAGTTAGTTGCCTCACTTCAGAGTCGGAGAAAATTCTGATTTATTTTATTTATTTTAATTCTCACTTAGAAGTTGATATGAATTATGTTTTTTTTTCCCCAAAATGCCAAGAATGCCACATGAGTACAATGACAAGTCAGGATTTGAGTGAGGATTAAATTGTTTCCTCAGTTTAATGATTTTTTCCTTTTAATTTAATGAGTTCTTTCCTTGGTTTAAATAAAACATTGACTTGCTTGCATAATTCATTTCTTCGGTTCAATAAATCATGCCCCCAATTTGCTAATCATTTTCCCCGAATTGTCTGTTTTCTTACGTTGTCCTCAGATCATTATGTACGCCTCGATGATCCGATTATGGATCACTTAGATTTCATTCTGCTGTATTTTGAATTGAGGTGACTTTAATATGTGCAGTGTTTAGTTTGTGCGAATCGAACCCTGGTGCATTAACCTGCTGTTGACAGAACACAGGACACAGGAACCTCTCAGGTGGGAACTTCTGGTTTCTTTTCTATTTTAAATAGTTTGGTTTCACACTGCAAATAATTAAAAAAAAAATAAAAAATTTGCTGAGATATGTGTATGTTCCTTATTTGGTCAGAAATACAGCGACAGAAACAAACCTAAACTCAGTGCATGTATAAAATCATATGAGCATGGAGAAAATGCCCAGAACACACGGCATGTTTGATTCACTTCCTGCAGTTGAGTCGATTCAGAGTCGAATCACTTTCTGACTCGCTCAGATGCTCTCGAACCCCAGTGTGTTTGCTGTGTGTTCTCACCTGTCTAAAGAACCGCACCGAGCTGGAGAACACACCAGGGTTCTGTTCAAACCCACTAAACGCTGTGTATGTGGAAGAAGCCTAAAACAACCACCTGAGCAAGCTGATCTCCGTTCATTTCCAAGCAAACCAGAGCGTGATTAAATTGCAATAAGTCCATGATTCAATCCAACTGCAGGAAGTGAATCAAACACGCTGGGTTTTAGGTAAGATTACAATGTCTATGCGGTTAATCATAACATCATTTTATCACTGGCATTCCTTTAACAGAATGTTTAGTTAGAAAATGAGCAGAAAAATGTAGACAGAGGCTGTAGACAGATGCACCAAGGACTGCAGACAAATGAAGGAGACTAACTGGTAAATTAAGGGATCAATTTAGGCCTCTAAGTAATTTCTGTCTACCTTGAGACATTAGGTCTGTAGTCTGATATATTTTTAACATAGTATAATAGATGTTTTTTTTCAGTATAGTCTCGTTTTCTAAAGATTTAGCTCAAGCTCTGGTTGCAAATACACAGCGACTGGATAGCTGCCATTGCAAATCTATGACTAAGGCTGGTCTCAATTCTGCTTTGTGAAAGCACAGCTGGGTGGACGGAGATTTTCCTGGATTGCAGCAGTTCTAAATATTTATGAAGTGGAATCCAAAAAAATCATTTCATTTCAAGAAAAAATCCAGTATTATAATAGATCCAATTTTGAGAAATCCTTTTAGGAAATCTATCTAAATGTCTTTTAGCTATATTCAGCTTTCAGTCAACTGTGTTTAGTTTAGTTTAGTTTAGAAGAGCGATGGCATCTTGGTTCAGAAATAGAGATGGACACTTTTAATAAAAATAAAAAATCACCATGTTGGTGGTGAATTCAGACTTTTCCTCCTGTCACTGATGCCTGAGAGGGCGTAGCCGAAGGGATGATTAAACACTCATGGCTCTGGGGTCATTATACACACTGAAGCGTTCACTGAGAGAGAGAGAGAGAGAGAGAGAGAGAGAGAGAGGGGGGGGGGTCACACACACTTCAATCTTTAAAGTTTCATTAATATTTATGCTGGGAAAGTTATGTGTATTCAGAGTCGGGTTACGCACGTGCATAAAAGTAAAAAGTAAAAAGTCAGTTTTTCTGGGATCCACATTCAGATGATTAAAATCACCTGTGTGTAGTTCATGCCTCAGAAGCTGTCATATTTTTCATAAGTAGAAGAGTCCAAGATGATGTTTTTCAATTCAAGACCATCGCCTATAAACATAAACACTAATCCCCCCCAAAAAAACTCAGGCCTAGAAAATACAGACTGATGGAAGAAAAAAGGGAATAGCATTTTTGCTGTCAAATGTAATATGATGTAACATAAAAGAAAGAGACAATTTAAAATAAAAAAAGATTAATATGATATATGAATGAGAAAATAGCGAGCACTGAAATAAATCTAATCTATTGCTGTATAAATAGTCCTTGTCGTAATTATTGCATTAATCATTGGTTTAATTGAACAAAATGGTTTCCACACTCATTATTCAACAGATTATAAAATAACACTTGATCTAGCACATCATATTATTTTTTTATATCCTGCTTTTAATTTGTAATTTTGAGTCAAATTAATAAAATAATGCCTGTGTTTTTTTAAAATGTTGTGCTCTACTGTAAAGAGAACATGACACATAAGTCATAACTCATAACACATAATTCACCTCTGAATACGGCCCGTAAAGAGAGAGAGAGAGAGAGTGTGTGTGTGTGTGTGTGTGTGTGTGTGTGTGTGTGGAAATGCAGTACATCTTGTAAACCGAATGGTATACTGTATAACTCTTCTCCCACATTCCTTGCTTCCTGTTCCATCAGTGCATTCATATTCATTGAGATTCACACTGACACTCTTTTATTACCGGCGCTAAAATCCCCTCTGAAAGTTCTTTAATCATTTCATGCAGATGCCGCGTGTTAAGCTCAGAAGCGCTCAGCCCCAGGGGGAGCCCGTATTTTGATTCAGTAATACAAGCTCTTGAGGAAATGCCGTCTAGACACACAATTACTATCAAAGCCAGTCAGAAAACATAAATATCTGTGACATTTCATCGGGCGACGTTGGTAGTTTTACCTTTATTGTATACAGAAGAGCCCTTGGCAGTATTTTCATGCTAGATTAATCTGATGAATCGTTAGCAGCTGTCACAAAGAAGCCTGCGGAAAATAATACACGCGCTGTTCCTGTATCTGACTGGCAGAAATTCCCAAATACATCGCTGTACACATCGATGTTTAATATTTCTGTATTTGGCTTCTCGGAAATGACAAAGCTGCTTAATGATCATCCAAAAACGTTTGTTTTTACTGGAACATTTTTGAAGGAATTTTATGACTACACTATATGGCCAAAACCATCACACCCATATGTGCGTGTTGAACATCCCATTCCAGATTTATTCCCCCTGTGATTGCTGTTATAATAAGCTCCACTCTTCTGGGAAGCTTTCCACTAGATGTTGGAGCGTGGCTGTGGGGATTTGTGTTCATTCAGCTACAAGAGCATTAGTGAGGTCAGGCGCTGATGTTGGGATGTCGAGGAGGTCTGGGGTTCAGTCGGTGTTCCAGTTCATCCCAAAGGTGTTCAGTGGGGTTGAGGTCAGGGCTCTGTGCAGGACACTCGAGTTCTTCCACTCCAACCTTCACACACCATGTCTTCATGGAGCTCACTTTGTGCACAGGGGCATTGTCATGCTGGAGCAGGTTTGAGCCTCTTAGCTCGAGTGAAGGGAAATTGTTATTCTACAGAATACAAAGACATTCTATCCAATTGTGTGCTTCCAACTTTGTGGAAACAGTTTGGAGCAGAACCACATACTGTATGAGTGTGATGGTCAGGGGTTCACATACTTGTGTGTAGTGTAGAATGCACGTCGTCTTTTCTAACAAGATAAGAAGATGAGACACCAACAGCCAAGACTTCTTCCATAAACGTCTTCATAAGTAAAAGTCTCCTAACACACACCTTCACCACATCTTCGATTATACATTTTTCTTTGTTAAACATCATATTTAAAAAAAAAATCCATTAATTTTTAGATTATGTTCAGCGTCCACCATACAAGTCACTGTGAATGAACTGTTACTATAGAAACGATAATGTATTAGAATGAACGCATTAATATAAACCTGTTCATGTTACAGTCAGAACTACTATCAGAGCCGTGCAGTTATACAAACATAGCGCACACCTTCTGACCAATCAGATTCAAGAATTCAACCAGTATTATATATTGGAAATATTTTTATTTACTATTTTATCTAGGTTTCAAGATAGCAATCACAGCGGTAAAAACAGTTGTCTATCTGTCATCATTAGCCCCGCCCCCAGCGAGCCCAGAATTGATCCTGGGTGCAAACAAACTCAAACAAGACTGGACAATAAGAGTCTTAAATAATACATCCATAAGAGAATAACATTTAGGTCTAATTATGAAAGGAATGAAAACACTGGGAATAAAGAATAAAGTTTATATAAAATAATAAAGTACATATGTAATTAAACTTGCTCTCAGTTCTGAGAAGATAACTGCAGCTTGCATAGATTATATCCTAATCCATGAGCACCACAGATTAGAGAGTTAGCTCCAAAATTCAGATCAGAATCAGGAAGGAAAATCGTTTCAGAACAAAGAATGCTAAATTATTATCTTCTGGTTATGATATATATATCTTTCTATCTATCTATCTATGTATCTATCTATTTATGTATCTATCTATCTATCTATCTATATCTATATATATATATATATATATATATATATATATATATTACTTTCTCATCTCTGTCACTCGGTCTTGAAGCTGCTAAGCTGCTGTACTCTGCGTGTCAGTGGCTGTTTTAGTTTAAATTGCCTGTAATGTGAAACAGTCGTCAGTAAAATCTGCTTTAATTTAAATTACCGCACAGGGTCATTAATCCTAAATCACACTACCGCAGATCGGTTAGTGCTGCTGATGTTGTCGCCGATTTTTTTAATGAATTCCTGTGTTTGAAAAATGCAGCAGTCATCCAAACACGTTTTGGCTAACAGATGGCGAGTCCTTGCTCTTTTCTGCTGTAGGAGTTTCTGGTTTTGTGTGTTCCTGATGATGTGTGGGTTCGAGGACGAGGACGAGCGCTGCAGGCTCCTGCGCACATTTGCATTTTATCTGTTTATAAGGTGCTGCAAAAATCAGGATTCTCTTGTAAAGTAGTGTCAAGACAATTCATTATCTATCTATCTATCTATCTATCTATCTATCTATCTATCTATCTATCTATCTATCTATCGTATCTGGCTATCAATCAATCAATCAATCAAGCAATCAATCAATCGGTCTCCCCGTCTCCCTGTCTGTCTGTCTGTCTGTCTAACCACCCTTCTATCTATCTATCTATCTATCTATCTATCTATCTATCTATCTCACTGTCTGTCTGTCTGTCTGTCAATCAAATAATCAATCTATTTATCTATCTATCTTTCTGTCTGTCTATCGATCTATCAGTCTGTCTATCTATCTATTTGTCTGTCTCCCTGTCTGTCTGTCTAACCACCCTTCTATCTATCTATCTATCTATCTATCTATCTATCTATCTATCTATCTATCTATCTGTCTATCTCACTGTCTGTCTGTCTGTCAGTCAATCAAATAATCAATCTATTTATCTATCTTTCTTTCAATATATCTATCTGTCTGTCTGTCTATCTACCTATCTATCTATCTATCTATCTTTCTATCTATCTGTCTGTCTATCTGTCTGTCTGTCTGTCTGTCTGTCTGTCTGTCTATCAATTATTAACTATTATATACATTGCAGCTGATAATATTTTAACATATTTATATAAAATATCTAAAGCAGGTGACATTTCTGCATATCAAATAAATAAATAAAATAATAATAAATATACAAACACATAAACGAATGAAGAAACCGGCAAGACATACTATTAAATAAATTCTAAACGTGTCGTTTCCTTTCCTGTAAACTTTTTTTTTTTTCAGAAATCGTTTAACAAATGTTTAATTGCCATTAAGAGAAAAAAAACACATACACTTACCTTGAAGCTAGAGTAGTTATAGCTGGATAAAAAAAACACTGAATGAACTTTTGCTATTAGAGTTCAATTTGTATGTTTTTCTGTGATTTTATTCTCATCAGGATGTGAAGGTTCTTTTTTATCAATCATTTATTATTTATACAGAACATTATAAAATAACATTTACACACACACACACACACACACACACACACTGTATACACCAGTCTCTTCTATAGAATGATGGATAGATCAAACAAATGACAAGCATTAATGTATGGAGAGCAATGCATTGTGGGAAGTGTAGGAGTAGGACAGGTGAAGTCGAGTCCTGTGAGTGTACCTAGGAGAGGGAATTTGACAGGCAGTTAACAGAGGTCAAAGGTCACGACTCTGCAACCGAGACACGTCTCTGCGCACACTGACCCAACACGACTGGATAAATGTCAAAGAGAAAGAGACTGAGAGAAAAACAGAGAGAGAGAGACAGAGACAGAGAGAGACAGAGAGAGAACAAGTGGGTGAGGAAACAAGACTGATTGGTATTCAGCTTGTGAAGGGAGTCCTGTTTCTCTCTCCCTGTCTGTCCATCTGTCTCTCTTTCTGTTTTTCCATCTCTCTCTCCAATATCGTGTCTCTCTCTGTCTCTTTCTGTGTCTCTCTTTTCTCTTTCTCACACCTTCTTCATTCTTTTTCCTCCTCTTTACCTCTTGTTCTTCATTTACTGCTACCACCCCATCCCTGGGAGATTTTTTTTTCTCTTACTCAGACACAGACACACACACACACACGCACACACACACACACACACACACACACAGAGTCAGAACTTTTGTTCCCAAGGTGAACTCCAGTGTGTGTGGAAGAGAAGGTGAGAGGCTCTGATAGCAATCAGTGTGTTCAAATCCTCCCCTACTGACTTCTGGAGTGGCTCACACACTCTCTCACACACTCTCACACACCCACACTCTCACACACACACACACACACACACACACACACACCACTTGCCGATTTCAGATTCACACAGAGTTTATTGTTCCTGATGCATGATGGTTATCACATTTAATCATGTCGTATTGACAGTAATAATACTCTGTAGTGATATTCAGGCAGGATTAGTTTTCCAGACATTTCTCTGGAGGAATTATTTTAATACACACTGATTGTTTTGTCCTTTAGTATAAGTGCTTGTTGTAGGAGGTGTGGCTGATCATTAATTGGTCACATGATTGTTTTGTCCTTTAGTATAAGTGCTTGTTGTAGGAGGTGTGGCTGATCATTAATTGGTCACATGATTGTTTTGTTCTTTATTATCAGTGGTTGTTGTAGGGGGTGTGGCTAGTCACTAATAGGTCACATGACCATGATGTGTCTGTAGTTGTACCTGTGCTGGTAACTTACCTAAAACCCTGAGCTTCTCTGACACGTCCTTTTAAATGTTTTTTGTGTTTTATTGTTCTGTGTTTTAAACCTCAGTTTGGTTTCAGTGGCAGACGACAGAAAAGAGAAAACCATGAGCTCTCCCTGGAATGAAGAAAAAGCTCATAAACATCTTTTCCAACAGGATATAACAATCTTTACCAACATTTATTTATATGACCTGCGGTATAATCTTTAACCATACTGACAATTATACTGGAAATACCGGATTCGGATTAAAATCCCGGAGATAATAACTGCATAACTCCTGCCACCTCCACATGAGAAACTAATCCTGTCCAAACGTGGCATAAAGGTGTGACATTATATCTCAGGGCTGACTGTGTCATTGTGAAGTTTCAGGAATAGTAAATCTGTGTGTGTGTGTGTGTGTGTGTGTGTGTTATATCAGTGTTTAAGACCAGCGAGCCCCTCAACGAGCCACAAACACACACACACTAGTGACACACAATTTCATTTTCTCATTTGAATCGACATGTCATTAATCCTGTGTGTGTGTGTGTGTGTGTGTGTGTGTGTGTGTGTGTGTGTGAATGCTATTGGCATTCAGCAAGCGTACTGAAAACACTTCAATCAAACCCAGCACTAATGAGATGCTGAATCAATAGCTTCAGCTTCCTTTGCTGTATATATGTGTGTGTGTGTGTGTGTGTGTGTGTGTATGTGAGAGAGAGAGAGAGAGAGAGAGAGAGACTTAAAGGGACTATCAGAAGATCAGTGTAAATCTCTGAAGGCCTGGCGCTTAGCTGCCACCGTTTGAAGCTGAATCTGCCGGCCTGGATCACCGCTACAGAGCAGAACGTTCTGGAATTTCACTTCCTGCTTAGTGCTCTGTCAGAGGTCAAAGGTCAGAACTCTGAAAGCCTTCTCCTGAGAGAGAGAGAGAGAGAGAGAGAAAGACAATAAGAGAATAGCTGAGAGAGATAGAGGCATAGAGAGAGGCAGTGGGTGGGGCAGAGAAGGTCAGAGAATCAGAGAGATAGAGTGAGCGAGAGACAGAAAGCGGTGGTCATGAGTGTGGGAGAGAGAGAATCTGAGAGATACAGCAAGAGAAAAAGAGAGACAGATAGAGAAAGATACAGACAGACAGAGAGATGGACAGCAAAAGAGGGAGAGAGAGACAGAGAGAGAGAGAGAGAGAGTGAGAGGGACAGATAGGGACAGATAGTGACAGAGAGACAGAGAGACAGACAGACAGCAACAAAGAGCAACAGAGAAAGTGGGAAAGAGAGAGAGACAGACAGAGACAGAGTGAAAGATAGAGGGAGCCTACTCTCACACGCTCTTACACTCCACCAACTCTCACACACACATATACTCCGCCTACTCTCACACGCTCTTACACTCCGCCTACTCTCACACGCTCTTACACTCCGCCTACTCTCACACGCTCTTACACTCCGCCTACTCTCACACGCTCGTACACTCCGCCTACTCTCACACGCTCTTACACTCCACCAACTCTCACACACACATATACTCCGCCTACTCTCACACGCTCTTACACTCCGCCTACTCTCACACGCTCTTACACTCCGCCTACTCTCACACGCTCTTACACTCCTCCTACTCTCACACGCTCTTACACTCCGCCTACTCTCACACACACATATACTCCGCCTACTCTCACACGCTCTTACACTCCACCTACTCTCACACGCTCTTACACTCCACCAACTCTCACACACACATATACTCCGCCTACTCTCACACGCTCTTACACTCCACCAACTCTCACACACACATATACTCCGCCTACTCTCACACGCTCTTACACTCCACCTACTCTCACACGCTCTTACACTCCACCAACTCTCACACACACATATACTCCACCTACTCTCACACGCTCTTACACTCCGCCTACTCTCACACTCTCTTACACTCCGCCTACTCTATCACTCGTACGCTCCGCCTACTCTCACACTCGTAAACTCTGCTTACTCTCACACTCTCTTACACTCCGCCTACTCTCGCACTCTCTTACACTCCTCCTACTCTCACACGCTCGTACACTCCTCCTACTCTCACACGCTCGTACACTCCTCCTACTCTCACACGCTCGTACACTCCTCCTACTCTCACACGCTCGTACACTCCTCATACTCTCACACGCTCGTACACTCCTCATACTCTCACACGCTCGTACACTCCACCTACTCTCACACACTCGTACGCCTACTCTCACACGCTCGTACACTCCTCATACTCTCACACGCTCGTACACTCCACCTACTCTCACACGCTCGTACACTCCACCTACTCTCACACGCTCGTACACTCCTCCTACTCTCAGACGCTCGTACACTCCTCATACTCTCACACGCTCGTACACTCCGCCTACTCTCACACGCTCGTACACTCCGCCTACTCTCACACGCTCGTACACTCCTCCTACTCTCACACGCTCGTACACTCCGCCTACTCTCACACGCTCGTACACTCCTCCTACTCTCACACGCTCGTACACTCCTCCTACTCTCACACGCTCGTACACTCCTCATACTCTCACACGCTCGTACACTCCTCATACTCTCACACGCTCGTACACTCCACCTACTCTCACACACTCGTACGCCTACTCTCACACGCTCGTACACTCCTCATACTCTCACACGCTCGTACACTCCACCTACTCTCACACGCTCGTACACTCCACCTACTCTCACACGCTCGTACACTCCTCCTACTCTCAGACGCTCGTACACTCCTCATACTCTCACACGCTCGTACACTCCGCCTACTCTCACACGCTCGTACACTCCGCCTACTCTCACACGCTCGTACACTCCGCCTACTCTCACACGCTCGTACACTCCTCATACTCTCACACGCTCGTACACTCCTCATACTCTCACACGCTCGTACACTCCTCATACTCTCACACGCTCTTACACTCCTCCTACTCTCACACGCTCGTACACTCCTCCTACTCTCACACGCTCGTACACTCCTCCTACTCTCACACGCTCGTACACTCCTCATACTCTCACACGCTCGTACACTCCTCATACTCTCACACGCTCGTACACTCCTCATACTCTCACACGCTCGTACACTCCACCTACTCTCACACGCTCGTACACTCCTCATACTCTCACACGCTCGTACACTCCTCATACTCTCACACGCTCGTACACTCCTCCTACTCTCACAAGCTCGTACACTCCTCATACTCTCACACGCTCGTACACTCCACATACTCTCACACGCTCGTACACTCCTCCTACTCTCACACGCTCGTACACTCCTCATACTCTCACACGCTCGTACACTCCACCTACTCTCACACGCTCGTACACTCCACCTACTCTCACACGCTCGTACACTCCTCCTACTCTCAGACGCTCGTACACTCCTCATACTCTCACACGCTCGTACACTCCGCCTACTCTCACACGCTCGTACACTCCGCCTACTCTCACACGCTCGTACACTCCTCCTACTCTCACACGCTCGTACACTCCGCCTACTCTCACACGCTCGTACACTCCTCCTACTCTCACACGCTCGTACACTCCTCCTACTCTCACATGCTCGTACACTCCTCATACTCTCACACGCTCGTACGCCTACTCTCACACGCTCGTACACTCCTCATACTCTCACACGCTCGTACACTCCTCATACTCTCACACGCTCGTACACTCCACCTACTCTCACATGCTCGTACACTCCTCATACTCTCACACGCTCGTACACTCCTCCTACTCTCACACGCTCGTACACTCCGCCTACTCTCACACGCTCGTACACTCCGCCTACTCTCACACGCTCGTACACTCCTCATACTCTCACACGCTCGTACGCCTACTCTCACACGCTCGTACACTCCATTTACTCTCACACGCTCGTACGCCTACTCTCACACGCTCGTACACTCCGCCTACTCTCACACGCTCGTACACTCCGCCTACTCTCACACTCGTACACTCTTGACCCTAGCTCCATTGTTCTGCCCTGAGGTCAGTCCTTAACAGTGCGTTCCTATTGTCTGAGCGCGACAGTGATAATAACACACATGACACAGAGGAGAGGAGTGATGGAGTCAATATCAAGTGTGAGACAGACACTATCATCTTCCTGAAGACAATCTGGTGTGTTACGCTCTTCACTGCAGCCATACTCGATCCAAGATAACTAATGTAGCTAGCTAATGCATTTCATTTAAAATAAACTCAACTCTCTTAGCTTCAGTGCATGAACACACACGTGTGCACTTTTCATGGCCACTATTTAAACTGGGGACATACAAACAGAGCTACATAAAATAATGTCCATGATGTTCCTGATTGATTAATACTCAGTAGTTTAATAATTTCAGTATCAGTACCGATATCAATGAGAACCAAAAACATGTACTCATACTCGGATTGAAAAAAATGGATCAGTGCATCCCTAAATTAGTAGGATTAAAACATACAACCATATGTTTGTCTACAGAAACATCCATATTGACATGAAACCCCTGTATGTCAGAATTTGAATAAATGAAGTGAAAAGTGTGTAAAGAAGATTTTGACTTTTCCCCAGAATGGATCTCTGTCAGTGTTAAATAACACATTCTTCAAAAATAAACATAAGCTGAGAGAAAAAATGTTTGATAAATGATGAAATAAAACAGTTCTTGGTAGCTGAGGTGTTTTAGCGAGGTGCCAGGTTGGATAAATGTGACAGAAGTGTGTGTGTGTGTGTGTGTGTGTGTGTGTGTGTGTGTGTGTGGTTATGGCGTTTTACGCTGAATCTAGGGCAGTGCTGGGAGATGGATAGCAATGCAGAGCAAGACAGCTGTGTGTGTGTGTGTGTGTGTGTGTGTCTCACTAATTGAGACACAGAGAAACGCGACATATTGCGAGAGACAGAGAGAGAAAGAGAGATAGAGACACACAGAGATAGAGAGAGAAAGAGAAATAGAGAGACCTACAGAGAGAAAAAGAAAAAGAGACATGCACGCAGAGATGGAGAGAGAAAGAGAGATAGAGAGACACGCATGCAGAGATGGAGAGAGATAGAGAGACATGCATGCAGAGATGGAGAGAGATAGAGAGACACACGCAGAGATGGAGAGAGACAGAGAGACACACACGCAGAGATGGAGAGAGAGAGACACGCACGCAGAGATGGAGAGAGATAGAGAGACACACACGCAGAGATGGAGAGAGATAGAGAGACACGCACGCAGAGATGGAGAGAGATAGAGAGACACGTACGCAGAGATGGAGAGAGATAGAGAGACACACACGCAGAGATGGAGAGAGATAGAGAGACACACACGCAGAGATGGAGAGAGAAAGAGAAATCTATCAGTGAAGGTGGCCGGAAGCCGGCGGCTGTGAAACTCACAGTGCTGTCAGCTGCATCGATCTCAGACTGAGAGCATTGTCAGACTGGAGCTACGGGAAAACAGGGGAAAAAAGTACAGACAGAATAACAGAATGGAGAAATGGAGTGACAATAAATACAAACGAAGCGGAAGATGGGGGCGGGAAGGTGGGCGGGTAAATGCAAGGGGAGCCAGAGAAAATAACAACAAACCTGAAGCTGTGGGACAGATGACTGACGTTCATGCATTATGTGCACTATTTGATTTGTGACATCCTTTCTTATAAAAAATAGCTTTAAATGTAAAAGTCTCTCATGACCAGTTTGTGCTAGAGTGTGTTAGTGTGTCCTAGTTTGTGTTAAAGTGTGCTAGATTGTGAAAGAGTGTGGTAGAGTGTGTTAGTGCACTAGTATGTGTCAGATTGTGGTAGAGTATTTTAAAGGGTATTAGAGTGCACTAAAGTGTTAGTGTGTGCTAGAGTGTGTTAGTGTGTGTTAAAGTAGGCTGGTGTGTGCTAGAGTGTAGTAAACTATGCTAGAGTGAATTAGAGTGCGCTAGAGTGTATTATAGTGCGCTAGAGTGTGTTAGAGTGCACTAGAGTGTATTAAAGTGTGCTAGAGTGTAATAAATTTGCTAGAGTGTATTAGAGTGTGCTAGAGTGTATTATAGCTTGCTAGAGTGTATTAGAGTGTGCTAGAGTGTATTAAAGTTTGCTAGAGTGTGCTAGAGTGTATTAAAGTTTGCTAGAGTGTGCTAGAGTGTATTAAAGTTTGCTAGAGTGTGCTAGAGTGTATTATAGTTTGCTAGAGTGTATTAGAGTGTGCTAGAGTGTATTAAAGTTTGCTAGAGTGTGCTAGAGTGTATTAGAGTGTGCTAGAGTGTATTAAAGTTTGCTAGAGTGTGCTAGAGTGTATTAGAGTGTGCTAGAGTGTATTAAAGTTTGCTAGAGTGTGCTAGAGTGTATTAGAGTGTGCTAGAGTGTATTAAAGTTTGCTAGAGTGTGCTAGAGTGTATTAGAGTGTATTAAAGTTTGCTAGAGTGTGCTAGAGTGTATTAGAGTGTATTAGAGTGTATTAGAGTGTGCTAGAGTGTATTAGAGTGTGCTAGAGTGTATTAAAGTTTGCTAGAGTGTGCTAGAGTGTATTAGAGTGTATTAGAGTGTGCTAGAGTGTATTAGAGTGTGCTAGAGTGTATTAGAGTGTGCTAGAGTGTATTAAAGTTTGCTAGAGTGTGCGAGAGTGTATTAGAGTGCATTAAAGTTTGCTAGAGTGTGCTAGAGTGTATTAGAGTGTATTAAAGTTTGCTAGAGTGTATTAGAGTATGCTAGAGTGTATTAGAGTGTGCTAGAGTGTATTAAAGTTTGCTAGAGTGTATTAGAGTGTGCTAGAGTGTATTAGAGTGTGCTAGAGTGTATTAGAGTGTGCTAGAGTGTGTTAGCGTGCTAAAATGTGTTATTGTATGCTAGAGTGTTTTAGTGTGCTAGAGTGTATTAGAGTGTGCTAGAGTGTATTAGTGTATGAGAGTGTATTAGCATGTTAGAGTGTGCTATAGTGTGTCAGAGTGTGCGAGAGTGCAAGAATTTATTGTGTGCTAGAGTGTTAGTGTACTAGTGTGTGCTAGAGTGTATTAGATTGTGTTAGAGTGTGCTATAGTGTGTCAGTGAGTAGAGTGTGTTAGTGTGCTAGAATGTGTTATTGTGTGCTAGAGTGTTTTAGTGTGCTAGAGTGTTAGCGTGCTAGAATGTGTTAGCGTGCTAGAATGTGTTAGCGTGCTAGAATGTGTTATTGTGTGCTGGAGTGTTTTAGTGTGCTAGAGTGTTAGTGTGCTAGAGTGTTAGCGTGCTAGAATGTGTTAGTGTATGCTAGAATGTGTTATTGTGTGCTGGAGTGTGTTAGTGTGCTAGAGTGTTAGTGTGCTACAGTGTGTTAGCGTGTGCTAGAGTAACCTGTGTGTGAGTGTTTGTGTGTGTGTGTGTGTGTGTGTGTGTGTGTGTGCGTCAGCCTGTGTCTGAGGGTCTGTGTGTCAGTCTGCTTGTGAGGTTGTGTGTGTCAGCCTGTGTGTGTGTTTGTGTGTGTCAACCTTTGTGTGCGTGTGTGTGTGTGTGTGTGTGTGTATACACAGTGGCTAAGCCCAGCCTCATTAGCGCTCTCAGACCTTAATTAAGACTCCACAAGTGGAGTCTTTTATTCCTCCCTGATCTGTGTGGAGGCAAACCACTCTATCTATCTATCTATCTATCTATCTATTATGCTCAATCTCCCTATCTGTCTCTTTGTCTTGCTTTATATTTCTTCGACTTTCTTTCCCTTTCTATGTAAAAATTCTGTGTCTGTGTGTGTGTGTGTGTGTGTAAAGTCCACCCAAGTGCAGAGGGCTGATCTCTGGCCCCACAGAGCCTCCTGCCAATCACATTTTTCCTTTCAGTGATAAAAAGACAGAGAGAGGGAAAAAGACAAAGTGTGGAGGAGAATTCCCAGCAGACAGGACACTGAGACTCTGTGTGTGTGTGTGTGTGTGTGTGAGTTTGTGTGTGTGTGTGTGTGGGTGTGAGTGAGTGAAGCAATGAATTTCAACGACACTGGGACACTTAAAGCTTTACACTTGGAATGCCTTCATTTACAGTCATATTGATTTTAATCAGCGTGGAACACGTCGGCTCTTCGAGCCCAAACGCCTGCGTCCATATTCCAGAATAAAGAGAGGAATAGCTGAAGATGTTCTGCCGCTGGGACCGAGGACACGCTGATTGGATTGACACTTTCAGTGCCCCACACACACACACACACACACACACACACACACACACATATTAACTGGCCTTGGGATGATTGAGCCATGCTAAATCGAAGCTCGGCTGGCCACACACACACACACACAGACTAATTAAAAACACAGCCTGTGTCTTTCCCATAAACCCTAATTAAACAGAGTTGACATGACGTGAAATGTGCATGGTGGGGGATCAGATGGAAGTCTCTCTCACCTATATATATATATATATATATATATATATATATATATATATATATATATATATATATATACACGTGTGTGTGTGTGTTTCACACTTAGCTTTAAAACCCTCTGGCTGCTGTTAACACAAATTCATTATTCACACACTGCAGATCATGCTGCAATAGGCAGATAAAAATAAACACCAAAATCATCTATGGCTTATGTTCCCAAAAAATCATCACATCATCAACACCAACACTAATGTAACACCAGTACCATGTGCTCTTATTGGCTGAGAGCAGCAGAATGCTAACACATGACACACAGAGGGGTGTATTAACTGTGTGAATACAGTTGAGGTCATAAGTTTACATACGCATTGCAGAATCTGCAAAATGTTAATAATTTTTACAAAATAACAAGAGGGATCATAAAGATTGCATCTTTTATTACTGCCCTGAATAAGATATATCACATAGCAGATGTTTACATATAGTCCACAAGACACAATAATAACTAAATTTAAATAAATTAACCAGTTCAAAAGTTTATGTACGCTTGATCCTTAATACTATGTGTGTTGACTGGATGATCAATGACTGTTTATATGTTTTGTGATAGCTGTTCAGTTCCTTGTTTGTCCTGAACAGTTAACCTGCCCACAGTTCTTCAGAAAAATCCTCCAGGAACTGCACATTCTTTGCTTTTCCAGCATCTTCTGCATATTTGACCCCTTTCTAACAGCAGCTATATGATATTGAGATCCAACATCATATAGCTGGTTTCATACACAAATATTACAAAAGGTGCAAACATTTACTGTTGCACTTATACGCAACTATTACAAAAGGTGCAAACATTCACTGATGCCCAAGAACAGTTCATTGTATAATGGCTTGTTGTCCTAGAACAGTTCATTGTAGAATGGCTTGTTGTCCTAGAACAGTTCATTGTAGAATGGGTTGGTCTCCTAGAATACGATGGGGGACCCAAAAATTCCTCGAATTCGAGTGTGGCGTGTGCACTCGGCATGCGCACATAAGCAGCTTTACACTGAAGTTCTTAGGCATCTACAGGAAAGCATCAGGAAGAAATGTCCGGAGAAGTGGTGCTCCCAGAACTGGTTTATGCACCACGACAATGCACCTGCACACACTGCGCTGTCAACCAAGGAGTTTTAACCAGAAACAATGTAGTTATCGCCTTCCATCCACCGTATTCACCAGATCTCACTCCCTGCAACTTCTTTTTGTTTGCAAAATTGGAAATGAGACTGAAGAGGAAAAGATTGACCACCATGGAAGAAATCCAGAAGTCTCTAAACATGATGACAAAAGATGACTACAGGTAATGTTTCCAGGAACGCGAGAAACGCTGGGACGAGTGTATCGCATCACAAGGAGAGATTAAAGGAGAAATGCTGTAAGTTTTGTAATGCTAGTTTTTTTAAACAATTCTGGGAATTTTTGGGTTCCCCCTCGTAGTTTGTTGTGGAATGGATTATTGTGCTACAACAGTTCATTGTCTAGAATGGATCAGTGCTTTAGAATGTTTTATAATGTGTTCGTGTTTTGAAATCAGTTAATATTGCAGAATATACCAATGGTCCAGGATGAGTCAGTCCTTGACAACAGCATTTTTATGTCGAAAGAGAGAGAAAGTGGTCTAGAATGTGCCAGTGGTTTTATATAGAGCCATGGTCTAGAGTGTTGTGTAATGGGTCAGTGGTTGGTGTTTTAGGAAGGATGATTGTTCTAGAGTGAGTTAGCTGTGTTATAATGGCCCAGTGGTCTAGAATGGGTCAGTGTTTAACAGTGTTATTCCCCATACGTCTCATTCATAGGCATACAGCGAAGTCCAAAATCTCAGTTCTGCAACCAGACTCTAGAACACATTGGCTTCATGTTTCGGTTCTCATATATATTATATTATATATTATATAGAACTCTAATCTAGAAGTGTTTATTAAACATTATACAGAACTAATGTGGACGTGTTTATGATATATTACATAGAACACTAATGTATCTCACTTTGACCAGATTGTTAAGGACAGTTATAGGTATGGTTAATGAGCACTGCATTCCCACAATTCAATGCGACAGGGGTGATGTGGGCTGATGCTGTAGAATGGGTCTAAACTAACCAGTGAGCTCCAAAAACTAATAATAGACTATTCTGATTTTGTGGTTAAATGAATGAGGAAACGTGAGTTAATTATTTGTCCTAGCTACACTCCAAAAAGTACTGTCGGATTTATTTTTGTGTGGTGAAAGTGTTGAGTGTTGAGAGCGTTTTTGCAGGTAAGGAGTGAGAGACAGGTGAAGACACCCATGACTGTACAAGTGAGATCTTTGAGTTGTGTGTGTGTGTGTGTGTGTGTGGTGTCTATCTCGCTCCACATCAAATCACTGGTGTGAATCTCAGACCAAAGAACCATGTGAGCAGCTCCATTCTTCATTCTGTCTGTTGCTGCACAAACACACACAGCTTCACAACGTCATTGGAGAGGAGAGAGAATCGACGGAAACAAACAACAAACAAACAACAGATGTATGATGCACTGTGTGCTGTAAAAAAAAAAAAAGAGCTGAGGTCAAGGGAGAGGAATGTTTAAATTCACATGAACATGTGGTGTACAGAAGTACATCTGGCCTTATTTATCACACTGGATACTAATGAATTTATTTACACCAGAAATATCTTATTCATGAAAATCCAGTTGATTGGGAAAACGTTCATACCCTACATTTTTCTCTCCTGAGTTTGTGTAAATTTGCTTAAATTTACATATCCTCTAATCTACAAATCTGTGCATATATTATGCTGCTGTTTTATTTTCTAGAATTTTAGAAGTACAGGTCTATGTTTGAAGTCTTGATTTATGAAAGGTCTTTGTGTGCAAGCTTGATAACACCCATAACAAAGAAAAAACAAGGATCACGGATCACGTCTATCAAAAAAGCAAAATACCACATTTAGTCTTTTTTTGCCTCAATGGATCTGCAATTTTGGATGCTAAACATGAAAAAAAAAAATCTAAATCATTTAATTCAAGTGGCCAGGCAACTCGTCAAATGACTGTGAGAACTGAAAAACAATATAACTGACTTCCATCAATGTAACAACCCCTTGGAATTCATCATAGAGCCCTGGGGGTTCCCAGACCCTACTTTGAGAACCATTAATTGAGGTGAGATATTCTGACGAACTGCATATAGACAATAGAAAGACAACATGTATTCAGACTTTGTATTTCATATTGTGCCCACAAGACCAACATTAACCTAATTAGAAAGCACAGATTTGGGCTCTCTGGGGTGTTAAAGCTTTTCTGAGATGTGTGAACGCATTGTCCTTGGTGTAGAGCTGGTCTGCACCTTTTCAAGTTAAGCATAGGGTGTATGGATCACTTCTAGATTGTGTTCCAGTGGATGGAAAAAAAGGGTTGCATCTAGCAGCCAAGAGATGTTCAGCTTTCCTGTAAAGGTTTCATGTCAAAACTCTACAACAGAGGGTGCACCTTTGAGAAAAAAAAGGTTTAAAGTAGAACCGTTTTAGAGACCTGACACTGTTGGCAATGAATAAATCATGATCACAGGTTTGCTTTCATAATAGAAGAATTCTTTTCAACATGTGAATCAGTTGCACAATTCCATGTCACAGTGTCACTTTTGTGCACACAGGTTTGCAAAGTGGTAGGAACTAGGTTCTTCTGTTTATTGTTTTTTCTTACTTTCCTTTGGTCCCAACACTACAGCAAACAGTGCTTTCTGATGCATGGCATGGTTTCATGCAGGAATACAGTTTTATATATCAATAAGGCATTCTGTCACCTCAGCTGACCACAACAACCCTAAAAATGTAATGTGACAAGTTGAACCAATCATGTTACTTGGCAGACTTGCCACACCTGATGTGGAGCCCCAGACCACCATTTTCAAAAGGACTGCTCCCAAGCTCAAAAACAGCTTTCACTCTCCACCAAATGGACCAAAATCTTGGGGTAAACAACCCTGAGTCCAAAGAAAACGTGTGAAAATGACCTAAGAATAAACCCACGCCTGAAATACAAGGAGCAACTTTCTGTGGACAGTCATGTACACATTCTTGATAAAGAATACAGCTATGCTGAAAGAGGAATGAAAGAGACCATTGATATCCAACTGGAATGGCTGTCTCTGAAGGTCTGTGACAGTGTCTGGGGTTCAGTCGGCGTTCCAGTTCATCCCAAAGGTGTTCAGTGGGGTTGAGGTCAGGGCTCTGTGCAGGACACTCGAGATCTTCCTCTCCAACCTTCACACACCATGTCTTCATGGAGCTCGCTTTGTGCACAGGGGCATTGTCATGCTGGAACAGGTTTCAGCCTCTTAGTTCCAGTGAAGGGAAAATGTAATGCTACAGCATACAAAGACATTCAATTGTGTGCTTCCAATGTTGTGGCAACACTTTGGAGAAGAACTACATATAAGTTTGATGGTCAGGCGTCCACTAACCTTTGGCCATATAGTTCATGAGGAATTTCCCCTGTCATTTAGCAGAACTGATGAGGAATCTGAGACAAGTGGCAAACATAGCAAAGCTTCGTGTTTGAATCACAAGTCTGTGAGACGTGTGTGTGTGTGTGTGTGTGTGCATACACACAACTGTGATAGTGATTAATGAGATGAAAAGGCAGAGAGTATGATGGAGGGAGGTCAGTCTTTGCGTGTGTGTTTTGTTTTGATCTTTTTTGCGAGTGTCTAATGAGTTCTGCTTTAAAGTGATGAGAGGAACTAAGATCCGCTGCTTCTGATCTGAAGTACAGCTTCAACCTTTCACACTTCGAACTTGAGAGTTATTTTTGCTCATTTTTACATTTAGTTTTAGTCTCATTTGCACTCCAGCTACATTTTATAACCAATTTGCTCTTTCTGAAAAATCTTCAGAACAGGATGAATTCTTGGGTTTGGGAGCTTGACGGAAGCTGAGTGACCAATATTGAGAAGAGGATGAATTCTTGGGTTGGAAGCTGAGTGTTGTAAACAAGTAAATTGTAACCCTCTGTGGTATAAAGGCAGCTTTACAATGTGTGATTCTCCACCCAATTTTGCTGTTGTAGAAGGTAGTGATTTTCTAATCACAAGTCTGTTGTTAGAGGATCTTCACTGTATAAACTGACATGGAGAACACATGATAGCATTATAGATATAGTCTTATAGGATTTGGCCAAGATTTTTTTGGGATCTCATACAGTGTGACAAGTAATAAGCTTAAAAGACTGCTGTAATTACGTAGTCTGAAACTGGCTTTATTTACTACAGCTTTATTTTTGCAACCAGTTGTGTGCTCAACATCACTGTGACATAAGACAACAACACTGACATATTTAATAGAAACATTTCAATAATGTGCATACACAACAGAGCATCAGAACATAGAAATCTGACAGACATTCACTGCACAGTCTATGCTTCCTCACAGAGTCACAGTGAAGTGACTTGGAGTGAGGTACAGAGATCTCCAGTTCTGAAGGTACATACTCTATTAAACATGATTAAAATGTAATAATGAATTAAAATAAAGAAAGATAAGACCAAGCATTCAGAGCTTTAATATTGGCACAGTTGATGATCATTCAAGCAGCACACACACACACACACACACACATATCACAGCCAGGTTCACTCATCCAGAACCGTAGTTCCCTGGAGAGGAATGTGTCATGCCAAGCTTGTATCACGACGTAAATGAGCTGAATTCCAGTCCAAACCCTGAACAAGCCCAAACATTCTGTCAGTGCTCTCATTCAGCTTACCATAGTGTTCCGCTGATCAGAACTGACAAGACAAATAGTCCAGGATGCAGAGGAGAGAACATTCTAGAACACTGACCTACTGACCAGCACTAGTCCATTCTAGAACACTGACCCACTGAACAGCACTAGTCCATTCTAGAACACTGACCCACTGACCAGCACAAGCGCATTCTAGAACACTGACCCACTGACCAGCACAAGCGCATTCTAGAACACTGACCCACTGACCAGCACCGGCCCATTCTAGAACACTGACCTACTGACCAGCACTAGTCCATTCTAGAACACTGACCCACTGACCAGCACCGGCCCATTCTAGAACACTGACCCACTGACCAGCACTAGTCCATTCTAGAACACTGACCTACTGACCAGCACTAGTCCATTCTAGAACACTGACCTACTGACCAGCACTAGTCCATTCTAGAACACTGACCCACTGACCAGCACTAGTCCATTCTAGAACACTGACCCACTGACCAGCACTAGTCCATTCTAGAACACTGACCTACTGACCAGCACTAGTCCATTCTAGAACACTGACCTACTGACCAGCACTAGTCCATTCTAGAACACTGACCCACTGACCAGCACTAGTCCATTCTAGAACACTGACCTACTGACCAGCACTAGTCCATTCTAGAACACTGACCTACTGACCAGCACTAGTCCATTCTAGAACACTGACCCACTGAACAGCACTAGTCCATTCTAGAACACTGACCCACTGACCAGCACAAGCACATTCTAGAACACTGACCCACTGACCAGCACTAGTCCATTCTAGAACACTGACCTACTGACCAGCACTAGTCCATTCTAGAACACTGACCCACTGGCCAGCACTGGCCCATTCTAGAACACTGACCTACTGACCAGCACTAGTCCATTCTAGAACACTGACCCACTGACCAGCACTAGTCCATTCTAGAACACTGACCTACTGACCAGCACTAGTCCATTCTAGAACACTGACCCACTGACCAGCACTAGTCCATTCTAGAACACTGACCCACTGACCAGCACTAGTCCATTCTAGAACACTGACCCACTGACCAGCACTAGTCCATTCTAGAACACTGACCTACTGACCAGCACTAGTCCATTCTAGAACACTGACCTACTGACCAGCACTAGTCCATTCTAGAACACTGACCCACTGAACAGCACTAGTCCATTCTAGAACACTGACCCACTGACCAGCACAAGCACATTCTAGAACACTGACCCACTGACCAGCACAAGCCCATTCTAGAACCCTGACCCACTGACCAGCACCGGCCCACTCTAGAACACTGACCCACTGACCAGCACTAGTCCATTCTAGAACACTGACCCACTGACCAACACTGGCCCATTCTGGAACACTGACCCACTGACTGGAACATTTCAGGAAACCGAATGCATTCTAGAACGCCAACTCATTAAATAGCATTCTAGAAAACCTACCTATTCCATAACATTCTAAAGCACCAACTCATGCTATAGCATTCTAGAAATCCGACCTGTACTGGAACATGTCAAGACACCAAAGCATTCAGGATCAGCAACTCATTCTGTTGCATTCTAGAACATTACCTTATTCTGACTATTCTAGAACATTAACGTCTACTGGAACATGTCAGAACACCAACCCATTTTAGAAAACTGACCCATTCTAGAGCACTTTTATTCACTAACCCCACCAGCATATTATTGGTTACAATGGTGTTAGGTGCGGGATCTGTGGTCTGATTGGTTACAGTGGTGGTAGTTTCTAGTGATGTTATGGGCGAGAACTATTGTCTGATTGGTTAGAGTGGTGTTATGGGTGGGAACTGTGGTCTTCTGTTTTTCTATGAAACATATTCAAGCAAAAACTCCCTGAAACAACATGAGGAAGAAACTTGAGGGGAATCAGACTCTAAAGGCCATCCATCCTCATCTGGGTGACACCAGACAGTGCCATTATAAATCATTTCTCATCCACAGCTGTATACAGTAGAGTGCTTGGAGCAGTGCTACATGTGTTGGAAGGATCCTGAGTATGAGCATCAGGATGATTTTTGATCTCATTAGAGTTTTAAATTTAAGTCTGTAGTATCAAAATGAAGGTGTCCTCTGTCGAATGATTGGGACTTGAGCGTAAAGAGTTTTTAGCAAGTGAAGTCTTTAGGCTGTCCAAGTGAGAATATCCAGAGCCATCTTTAGGATATCTGTAGTTTTAATGTGGTATCGTCCACAGCGATCTCACGGCGTACTTTAGGCTAGCCATGCTGAACCACGCTCAGCAGCAGCGAGTCATTCTCCACTGAAGGAGGCTCCAAGCAGGAGTAGAGCATCGGGGTGTATCAGGCAGGTCCGGAGGGCAGGCAGCTCATCAGGCAGCAGGAGGAACGTGTAGCTCGAAAGAGACAAAGAAAGAGAGATAGAGAAAACACAGATTATCAGGTATGCTCTTGTCCTGTAATTGTTTAAAGTGATGTACATTGTGTGCAGATGCAACATATCTAATAACCAAAATATTAATAGGCTTGATGCCATTAAATGTTGTTATATAGTAAAAGTACAAAGCAGCTGTCATCTCATACGCACTCTTATCCTACAGATCACACACCACAAACACTTTACCGCACAGTGAGGAGAGGGGGGACAAACCATTCTTCACACTGTGAGTGAGCGCTGAGCCGATTACACAGCGGATTTTACAGAGAGAACACTTGAGCTGATGCATAGTAATTCCATCTCACAGAAATTGATATTGATCTATTTTTCATCTCCTCAAACAACAGCCTCACTCTAATACGTGATAGACATCAGAACACCATGCTGATGGACAGCTTGTCCTCCTCCATGCGTGTGTGTGTGTGTGTCTTCAGTATGTATCTCATGCATCTAAAATGCACATACATATAAACATGTCATTGTAGCTAGTTTCCTTGTCCTTTAACCTCCACTGTCCTCTAGTTTCTAGTGTCCCCTGTTTTTCATTGTCCTCTAGTTTCCAGTGTCCTCTAGTTTTCGTTTAATTTCCAGTGTCCTTGTTACGACCACGAGATGAGTCCAGGGGTGACTCAGGGTCAGTAACGGCTTGTAACCAAAAAGGAGAGTTCACAACAATACTTTCTTATAATGGAGTTTACTAGGTTTTTCCTTTTTCTAGTAGTGCGGTACATTGAGGGACACAAAACATATAAGGGTATTCGGTGCAAAAAGAAAGACATTTAACAGAACAGTCTTCCCTATTCTCGATTTTCTCACACACTCACCTAGAAACAAAAATGAAACCAAAATGTCTAACTAGCCTGGTGTTCTGTCACTAACATAAGCACAGGGGTTGGCACTCGCCTCTTCCCTAGGGTGTTTAGACAGTTAGTTTCCTTGGTGTTGTGCGATGTATGAGCTTGCTCTTGCTTACCTGTCCGAGCCCCAGTAAACAGCAAACAACCCACACAAATTGGGGACTGAAGACATGACAAACACAAAGTGAAGCAAGACATGGAACAGTGGAGCGAACCGAAACACTAGCTGTAGTGTGCAACCACAAAGTTCTGCTTGATTCAGATGCACACAAACAAAACTTTCAAAAACTCCGTGTTGGAATCATTCTCTCTCTTTTTTTCGCTCTCTTCACATTCTGTTGCTCTTCCGGGGCAGCTTCTGAAAGTCAAAGCTCCTCCTCTCATCCACCAGCACTGGACGAGGAGGTGATGGACGAACACACCATCCAATGAGTAGTCTTCACAATGTCTAAAAGACTTTTCACAGAAAGAAATATGTGCCCTTGCATGTAACAGTCCTCTAGTTTCCAGTGTCCCTAAATTTCCAGTGTCCCCTAGTTTCCAGTGTCCCCTAGTTATCAGTGTTCCCTAGTTTCCAGTGTCCCTTAATTTCCAATGTCCCCTAGTTTCTAGTGTCCCTTAGTTTTCAGTGTCCCCTAGTTTTCAGTTTTCCCTAGTTTCCAGTGTCCCCTAATTTCCGGTGTTCCCTAGTTTCCTTCTCCTCTGATGCTCAGTGCTCCCCTAGTTTGCCCTGTAGGGGACAGTTTACATTGTCACCAGTTTCATTCTCATCTAATGTCCAGTGTCCTCTAGTTTCCTACTCCCCTCATCTCCAGTGTTCCCCAATTTTTCTGTCATCTAGCTTCCTTGTCCATTCAGTGTCCCCAGTTTACTCTAGTGTCTTTTCAATGTCCCCTAGTTTCCTTGCTCTGTTAGTGTCCCCTAGTTTCCAGTGTCTTCCAGTGTTTCCAATTTTTTTCTGTCCCCATGTTTGCAGTATCCTAGTTTTCTCATTCCTTAGTTTTAATGTTTCCTTGTCCTTTAATTTCCAGTATTCTGTAATTTCCAGCGTCCTCTACTTTCCAGTGTCCCCTAATTTCCTGTTCCTTTGTTTCCCAGATCCATAGTGTTCAGTGTCCCCTAGTTCCCAGTTCTCCTTTTTTCTTGTTTCCTTGTTTTCTTGATCCATACTTTCTAGTGTCCCCTAGTTGTGCATGGACATTTAGCCTACCACAACAGAATATTTGGCATAAACATTGATGAGGGATTTCGGGTCACTGTCAGGACTGTTTATATGGAGATGAAGATGAGAGAGACAGAGGATTTGAAAATGCTCCAATTATAATACTGTAAAAAGTAAAGAAATACAGCTGGAGCAGCAATGACAGAACGTCCTCATCAACAGTACAGAAGATTAAACACAGCCTACACACACACACACACACAGTGATTTTTAATTCTTCTCTATTATATTTCCTCATTTATACATTTCATTTTTCTCATTTTCACTTCTTATTTGTGTGATACGCAGCGCAGGAGGGTGATTGTGTTTCAGCGAGATGGAGCGAGCATTACCTGAGATTATCTCCTGATTACTGTGCGCTAATCCTGCTTCTGAGTTCATGCTAATAGAGCCAGGATCAGCACATATATCCGGACAGAAAAAGTTAATGAAGGAAAGAAAGAAGGAATGTAGAAAAAGGAAAGAAAAAGGCAAAATAAATAAATAAATAAACTAAGTCACTGAAAACAGGAAAATGTGTTTCTAAACTATCAGTACTCCATATCTCACTACAGAGGTCATGTGAAAAATACCGCGTATACACCAAATAATGCATTTATCGGTCAGGTCGTGTGTGTGTGTGTGTGTGTGTGTGTGTGTGTGTATACTGTTAAATAGTGAGCAGGAAGTGATTGATGGTGCCGCCATGGTCTGAGTCCACGGGGGAAATTACCCAGAATTCCTCTAATGGGCACTACAAGCTCGGGATCAGAGCAGCTGGCAGAGTTTATAGCGTACACATCTCTCTTTCAGTTCTCTCTCTCTGTCACTCTTTCAGCTCTATCCATGTCTCTCTCTGTCTTTCTGTCTCTCTCCGTCTCTCCATCTCTCACTGTCTCTCTCTGTCTTTCCAGTGCTTTCTGTCTATTTCTGATCCTCTTCATTTTTCTTTCTTTCTCTTTCCACAATGCTTTCTTCTTATATTTCCTTTCTTTTTTGTCTGTGTCAATAAATAGGCAAATGTTTCTCTCTCCATCTCTCTCCATCTCTCTCTGTCTCTCCAGCTCTTTCCGTATCTTCATCTCTCCATTGCTCATTTTCTCACCGTCTCTTTTTGTCGTTCTGTCCCTTCTCTGTCTCTCTCCATCCCTCTCTTTCTCTCCATCTCTGTTTCTCTCTATCTCTTTTCAATGCTCTGCATTTTTCTTTTCTTATATTTCCTTTGTTTTATCTGTGTCAATAAATAGCAATACATGGGTGCAATTAGCATCCAACACATGGTCACACTTCATTGCCATTATTCATCACAGCGTGAACAAGAATGTCAAGAATGTTGACACGACTGTATAGTCACATTCATATATACATTATGTCTTTTTTTAATGATGAACTATATCACACATCACAGGTACAGTGACTGGTGTAAGATCATTATTTACATTTGTTAGTTTTTTTTATAGTCGATGTGCTACTCCCTCCATTAGTTACAGCACATGACAAGCGTGTTAAGTGCTAACAGAGACACGCAGGAGGAATTTAGCATGATCACACAGCAGTGAGCCAAACAGAAGCTCTTAAGGACTTGCAGAGATTTTCAGGTTAAGATCAGAGCTGTAGCAAAAATGGTACAGCACTGACTTACATCTACTACAACAGTGCTATCAGAGGAGCTTCTATTTTGCAGGAGAATTTTTTAATTTGGCAGCTCTCTCATGTTTTCTCGGTCTCCTCTCATCCAGTCATTAGCACCAATCCATCGAGCTCTGTCATCTCCTTTATCTGCAATCACTTTATCTGTGAAAATCCAAACCGCTCATCAGATTAGCATTAAAACCACCATCGCTACTAATTACTGACCTCGACTCTGCCAGTGACAATCTCATTTACACTAATGGGTGTCCATTGATCCAAACACACTAACAGGAACCTTGTAGAGGTTTTTATCGAATAATTGTGAACATTTCATCTTTTCTCAACAGTAAGATTTTATGAGAGATTCAGTATCTCTGCAGTCATACTATTATACATATTATTATTAATAGTTACCAGATGGTTATATCTAATTAACTCACAACTTCGTTTTTATTGGATATTAGTTTAGTTTTATTTTAAAACTCCAGGCATTTAGCCCATTAGAAAGTTTGCACACAGTGCTGTTCTGTCACCTTGCCTTAAAGGACAAGATAAAAACAAGAGCTTATTAGCAGCTACACTTGTTTTCCCCTCTTTCTGTCACTTTTATTTTCTTTTCCCTTTTCATCCTCCGTGTTGGACTCACACAGAGGGACTCAGCTGCTCTGGTCTCTTGTCTTGATAAATTGGAGCTTGTGTTTCTTAAAAAAGCTGATATGAGTGATTGCTGAAGTGCCCTTCACTCTCTGCACTCCACACACACACACTTCCTGCTTACACTCTCATCATCCTGGTGTCAAGCTCCAGAGGTTGTAGAGCACTGTGGTGTAATGATTTGCGGCAAGGACATTTTTACTTTTTAGAACAAAGATGATACGCTTATGTCTTCCTTGAGGTGTCTTTGTTTCTGCTCTCCATTTGGGCGGCGTATGTCGACGGCTTGTCACTCTCGGGTTTCGCAACCGCTTTCACAATGTTTCCTTTGACGTTGAGCCATGAGATGATTTTCATTTTACCCTGTGGGTGTCCTTACCTGGATCAAGGAGGAACAGTAGCCGAAGGGCGCTGCGTTATTCACAATTTGTTCTTCTGACCTTTGGATTATCCACACACCTAATGATCATTTCACATGCTGTTTCTCACATGCTGTTAGTCGCTAGCCACTTCTGATCCTCCAGAATCCATTCGTTATTTATCTATTTATTCATTTGATATGCACTGAGTGATGTAGCCCATGAGCAGCAGGAGTACCAGGGACATAAATTATGCGTCGAATAAGTTCTGTGATAAAATACTAATGGTCTGACTGCCTTTGGTTTTCAGTGGCTGAATGTGAGAGGAGACATGAGGGGGTGAGCTGCAATAAAAGTCAGAAATGGTGCGTGATGATTCTGTATGTTTCCTCCTCATCCAAGTCCTGCAAATGGCTCAATTCAGAGAGTGTGAATTACCCGTGTAGTTACACCGCAACCTCACCAGACCTGTGGGAGCTTTTAACCATCTGCTGCGCAGTCGATTTGCTCTATTTACACACTCTTCAGTCAAAGCTCATAAAAGACAAAACAAATGCCACCATTATTGCTCCCAGTTTGACCCTCCTGTTCTGTTCAGTACTTAGCAATGGCTATCCCATTGACCAAGGCATCTCTTTACCATGGAGACAGTGCAGGATGTATGCCAATTGTAAAGATTTTATTATTTCCAAATATATTATATATATATTATATATGATTCTGTTTGAACACTTTTTTTGTTGTTGCTGTTCCAGGAAAACCCATACATGTGCAACAACGAGTGTGACGCGGCGACAGAGGAGCTTGCCCACCCTCCAGAACTCATGTTTGACTTCGAGGGTCGCAACCCCACCACTTTCTGGCAGTCCAGTTCTTGGAGGAAGTACCCTAAACCCTTGGCAGTGAACATCACACTATCCTGGAACAAGACCATCGAACTGACGGACGACATCGTCATCACGTTTGAGTCAGGCCGTCCTGAGCAGATGGTGCTTGAAAAGTCACTGGATTATGGGAAGACATGGCAGCCATACCAGTTCTATGCCACTGACTGCTTGGACGCCTTCACCATGGAGCCAAAGACGGTGCAGGACCTGTCCCAGTTCACGCTGCTGGACATCATCTGCACAGAGGAGTATTCACGTGGCTATGTCTGGAAGTATGACAAGACTGTGCGCTTTGAGATCAAGGACCGCTTCGCCCTGTTTGCTGGACCACGTCTCCACAACATGGCGTCCTTATATGGCCAACTGGACACCACGAAGAACCTACGAGACTTCTTTACCATCACAGACCTGCGCATCCGGCTCCTCCGACCCGCCACTGGGGCCACCATGGTGGATGAGGGCAACCTGTCCAGATACTTCTATGCTATCTCTGACATCAAGGTGCATGGCAGGTAAGAGATTATTTTTTGGTTTGTTTTGCATATTGCTCCCTGTATGCTGTCAGAACAGAAGTAGAAAAAGGTTATATCCTTATGGTATACCTAATATGAATGCAATCTCAGTGGGTCAAGAGGTACAGGCTGACCGTGCTACAACTTGTAAAAAAACTGACTCTGAGGTACAGTCTGACTCTGAAGTACAAATGTTCCCTAAGGTACGACCTCACTTTAAGGTACAATCTGACCCTGATTCAGAGGTAGAACCTGTCCCTGAAATACAAATCTGACACAGAGATACAACTTTACCCTGAGTTGTAAACGTAACCCTGAGATACAAATATGACACCTTAAAATACAATCTGACCCTGAAGTACAAAGTTGACCAAGGCACAATCTCATCCTGAAGTATAAATTTTACCCTGAGGTACAAATCTGACTCGGATATACAGCCTGACCCTGAGGTACACATCTGACCCAGTGGTACTACCTGATTCAGAGGTACAACCTGACCCCAAGGTACAAGTCTTTGACAGGTACAATCTCACCTTTAGGTAAAATCAGACCCCGAGGTACAACCCCACCTTAAGGGACAATCTGACCTTGAGGTACAACCACACCCTAAGGTATAATTTGAACGTGAGATACAACTCCACCTTAAGGTCAACTATGACCCTGAGGTACAACCCCACCTTAAAGTATAATTTGACCCTGAAGTAAAACCCCACCTTCAGGTACAATCTGACCCTGAAGTACACAGGTGATCATGAGATGCAACGTGACCCAGAGATACATCATGGCCCAGGCACAATTTTACTCTGAGGTACAAATCTGGCCACGAGGTACAACTTTATCTTAAGGTACAAGCTGACTGTGTTGTACACTGAAACTAAAATATCTGAAAATAGTCCCGTGTTATGGATATGAAAGCAAATGTACATATTTATGATTCACCTGGGTAGTGTGGATGGTGTCTCCAAACCCTGAGGTGATTTGCAGTGTTCATCAGATTCACTTAGAGTCAACGATGCATTTTCTCTTCAGTTTTCATAATAAAATTCATGTATAGAGTAATGAGATTCGTTTACCCCTGCAAGCAGGTTCTAACAAGATAACCCTTCCAGTGTACAAGCCTCCCCCCTGTAGACTGCACACACTTATCTCAGGAGCAATGTCAATATTTTTACACAGCATATTGCTGCATCATAACATCATGTTTTGTCATTATTGAAGTCGTTATGATCAATAATCATAGATAAGTAGAGCGTGTGTGTTATGACCTTGGGTGCTGTACAGTAAGGCGATTAAAAAGGATTGAGGTCATAAGCATCTGGATTGGATATAATCTGGCTTTCTTGGTTGAACTAAAGCCCTGTTTAAGGCTCATTGCTTATTAAATTTGTCATTGTGGTCAGTCCTGTGTTATTGAACCTGGTAGGTTTAATCAGGTTTGCGTCCTTAGTATGCCCTGCGTGTATTCTGGGAATTTTACTAACAGTGAATGTCCAATATTCATGTGTTAGGCAGGACTTGCACATGTAGTAGGGAATGTAACTAAACATTGTTAGAAAGTGTCTAAACCTTCAAAAACAATCTTTCATTTCATATTTTCATTATATGGATACTGGATTTATAAGTTTTACTGGACTATAGAAAAGTTGGACAGAAATGGCAACAGGTATAAAAGAGGAGTGGAACATACCATTCCTAAACACAGGTGGTGTCTATGATACATCACTTACGCTTTTCTTATAACGATGTTGTAACAGTGCTTCACATATTGCCTCAGTGCTTTCACACTAAATCACATTAACGAAAACCCAAACCTAGATCAGACTTTAGACAATCCCAGGCTCAATCTAATCCCAGGCCCAGTCTCAAAACCTGGTCCAGAATGTAGCCAATCCTAGACCCAATCTAAAACAAACACCAGGACCAGTCCTAAATCCAGACCAGAATGCAGACAATCCCAGACCCAATATACACCAAATCTCAGGACCAGACCCAAAAAATGGTACTGATACATGTAATTAATTTTACATGGGATTCCATGTTACTTCGCTCAGGCTTTATAAGAATTGGCCTGCTGTGGTGAAATCGGTGCAGACACACACACACACACACACACACACACACACATGCACACCACTAGCGCCACTACCAGACTGAGTTCCTTGGGTATATGAGAACAGCAAAATAGCATGTCTCTCATGAAGCACTAATTATAAGCATTTGATGCCTCAAGGAGTTTGCAACCTGCTAAAACTGACACCATGTGATCCCACAGCCTGAATGTGTGAAATTCACTGTTTTGACACCTGGCCTGGTAAATAAAAAGATTACTTTTCTAATTATATGTAGATCCTGGCTGACACTTGTCTGAAACAGATGCGGCAACATGAAAGAGGGAGGATCCATGTCCAGAGTCCTTTATTATTAAAGGGCAAATTCAAAACACAAGAGCAGGCTGGCAAACACATGAGACAATAACCATATCCAAACCCCCTCACAAAGCAAATCCTGAATTATTAAAGGTATAAATGCAAATGAGATATTAATTAGTGCTGGGTGTCATCATGAGTGACGTCCATGATGACTGTATTAATGTCCTGTTGATGTCTGTATCCTTTTTTTTAATTATTATTATTATTATTATTTCTGGCCATGACCTCAGGTGTTGACTAAGAAAGGAATAAATCACTTGTGCTGTTACAGGAAAAGAATCAACCACAGGGTGGTGAGTTACTGTTACCATCCTAGAGTTTAGTTTATTATTTTCCTGTAACAGCATGGCTCAAAGTGTGTTATTCCTCATATACTACAGCAATTTTACAATTACACAGAACCAAACCCCAGCCACTGGAGGGGTGCAGGAGCCAGTGTACTTTCAGTCCCGGTCCCAAGACCATAAATCGGGGCGTTAGGAAGGGCATCTGGGATAAAAGTTGTTTAAGTCTTTTTCCTCTCTCTTAAAGTTAATAAGACCAAAAAAACACAGCTTGTCATGTTACAGAGAAACCGCAAAGTGTAAACTCCTCTGTCCTGAAGATATCGAAAAACTCCAAGTTACAGCTTTACCTGTACTTAATGGTGCATTAGGTAAGTCTTTTTTTAAAATCAAGATTAGTTCTCTAACAGTTATGTAGGCAGGTTTGAACTTTGAATTTTTGGTTTTTTTTAGCCTATCCACCCGTTTGCGCCCGTGTTCATCAAATAGAAATAGAAAAGGGAACACAGAAAACATTTTAACATCTCACTGAAACTTTCACGAGATCGAAACAAACAAACGAACAGAAAACAGAGAGGAATCTAAAGACTACATAATGATAGAAGAGGAGGAGTCAGGGTGTGAGATTTCTCCCCATCTTCAGCTATTACACCACTCTACATCGACTCGTTCAGGATTAATGGTCATGTAAGGGCAGTGTTGAAGCTGTGCCTCGGCAGGCAAATGCTTCAGAGGAAGGTTGGTGAAGATTTGTGTAGATTAATGGAACGAGACCCATATCACTTGTTCCCCTGCAGTGCACTTAAGAGTTTAGCACTTAAAGGGCAATTAGACTGCAATGCTCCAGTTTGGAAAATTCATTAAAGTGTACTGGGTAATGCAGAGTTCAACTTCTGCACTCGCGCTTTATACACACTTTTAGGGCCATGTTCAGAGTTCAAAATACCTTAAACAGCTTAAACAAGTGCTTATCTTCATTTTCTGATCTGGTGTTCTGGTGATGCCAGTTTTCTAAATTGCATTTAGGCCACCTAAATGCAGTTGTCAGAAAAGCCAGAAAAAGTGAGCTTTACAAAATGCAGACTGATGAAGCAGATCATGTTTTTATTTAATTTGTTAATTTGGGCAATTTGGGTGTTTCTGTGCATATGGGTTTCCTTCGGGTTTTCACGTTTCCTCACAACTCCAGAAACATGCCAGTAGGTGGATTGGCTAGGCTAAATTGCCCCTAGATGTGTGAGTATGAGTGTGTGAGTGTGTGTGTGTGATGCCCTCAGATAGACCGGCATGCCGTCCAGGGAGTATTCCTGCCTCACACCCAGTCTTCCCGGGATCTGACTCCACCGCAACCCTGGCCATTAGAATGTGTTTACTAAAGACATATGAATAAACTCAAACATACATCAGTAGTTACAGAGGTCAAGTTCTGTGTATTCAGAGCTGGTTTACACGCATGATAAACTTAAGTGTTTGTTCTGGGGTTGATTTATTTCTTGTGTAGAGATTGACAGCAACAATAAGAAATGCCTTTAAAGCCTGAATAAATTTAGGAAAAGCAGATTACTTTTATTTATTTGTACTTTTAATTCTTTTATTTATTTTCGCTGCCAATCAGAATAGGATTTACGTAGTATACGGATGTAGCAAGAGACAAAAATCCTGTTATTATTATTAATATAATGATACAAATTAGAATGCAAATTAACATCAATATATTGAGGATGACTATAATGAGTAGCCATAGTGGTTATCAACAGGTTATAGCAAGTAGGACTTTGTCGCAATTTAACAGTATTGATATATTGCCCACATTAAAACAACATTTGATACAGCACCGTATTTTTTGCATGATGGCATATTTTGTTAGCTCTGGTGTAATATTTTGTTCCCAGAGAGACAGAAACCCAGTAGCTTTGTATTTGGAAAATGTCTTCAATTATATCCCTGACATTTTTGCCAGATTTCCCACCCCTAGTCTCCATCTATTTTGTATGTCGTGTTGAATAAAAGCATGTGCTGGATGAATAAACATAAATGCAACGCACACGTCTCCAGACGAACGTTTACATCGTGAACAGCAGTATGAGGGAGCGTGTAATTGTGTTTCTGAAACACAGTCGCAGTAAGGGAGCGCTCGCGAACATCCCATGAGACCCCACATCACTCACAGACTCATGCATTTCAGAACTCCCAGAAGGCCACGGTGTAACGGCGCTGATAATGCCGATGACGAGAGAGTGATTGATTAACTCATTGATTGGTTAGAAAAGCACCTGCTGATTAGGGGAGAAGGTCTCGCAGGGTTCAGCACTGACGCCAAGCAAATCTATTCACCACACACACACACACACACACACACACACACACACACAATGCTTTTCAATCACATGGCAGCTCTTCAGGTAGACAGGGTCCATGTTACCAAGCTAATCAGGCCAGACATCGTAGATATGGTTATACTCCCTGAAATCACCCACATAAAAACATTTCCACTTAATTTTGGTAAAATAGATTTTCTTAATCTACAGATTTCAAAGCATATTATTCCACTTTTGGTCAAAACCACCTTTTTTGTTGTCTTCAAGAATTTAGCTGGAGCAACTTCCAACAGGTTTTTACAGAGCCTCACACTTAAACTACATTACAGGCTGCTTTTGATCTTTTAGTTTTTTTGATTTCTAGTGCAAGGTGGACTTTTTAACTGAAATTCTTCAGTTCAGTTAAACAACTTCAACTTACAGCAAGATCACGTCGTTTCACGCTGCTCTTTTTAGAGTTTGGAATCAGAGGCTGGCACTGGAGAGGTTGTAAGTGAAGTAAAGCTTAAGTTACTAGGAGATCTGATCCAAAATGAAAAGTTACTACAATCTCCTCAACCCTGAAACACAATTCTGCTTGGCTGTGTGCGTGTGTGTTTGTATGTGTGTGTGTGTGTGTGTGTTTGTGTAAGACTTTACGCTCCACAATCTTTCTTCCACCTCCACTCCACCTCTCTGACCTACTTCTTACCTTCCAGAGCGAAACGAATCTTACAGCCTGGCCACTTAAAGAGAGGGGTCTGGAGTATTGCACCAACACACACACACACACACACACACACACAGATGCTGCAAACTGAAAACACACAGCGTCAATTATTAACTGCGATTTCATTATTTTTAATTATGAATGGTGAGCTAGACCAAAGCAGCTGGAGCAGAGGATCAATACAGAGCCTTAGAGAGAAAAACAAAGACTTTTTAGGTAGTGTACAGCTGATGGTGGACACACACACACACACACACACACACACTTTTATTAGGATTGGGTTGACTTTAGCCTGCATCGTAGTGGACCAGAATAACAAATTATATTTCTGAGTTGATAATTGACAGGTTTATTGCAACATGGCATCAGGGTTTAATCATGAGCTCCATTCAGCTTGACTGACAGAGTAATAAAGAGAGTGTGTGTGTGCGCATGAGCGTGTGTGTACGAGGAGCTGTATACAGCTGTTCCTGTAGAGATCTCCTGAGCTCAACTGGACGGACGCTTCAGCTCATGGCTCAGCTCAATATCCGCTTTCAGATGAATCGAGCCGTCTCCTCCTCAGACGCCGTCCAGCGTACAGGTACTGACGTGCCTCGGAGCACGCGGCTCTGTTAAGGATGAAACTAAACACACATTATTCCAGGTCACATTTTCAGGTTTTTTTAATATTTTTTGTTCTTTACTGGTAGCAGTGGGATAAAGTCCTCCATTTATCATTGTTTTTTGGTTCCAAATTTCTGTCATGTTGCATTAGGATTTTGCAAAAGCTTTGTTCTTCTGCGGACCCGAGAGCATATCTTCTCTGACCTCGTCCTGACATTAATGTCCTGAGGAAAAGCAGGTTTCAGTCAGAAATTTAATCCCAAAACCACAAATTTAGTTCGGTCTAATGTCCGTAATTTATTACACCTATGGAGGATAGTTACTTAGGACAAAACTTAGTGAAAATAATAATAAAAATAATAAAATCCCAAATAACAATAAATAATAAAAAAACAATACTACTACTACTACTACTACGACTACTACTACTAAGACTACTAGTCATAATAATGATAATAATAATAATAATAATAATAATAATAATAATAACAGTAGTAGTACTGCTGTTTTTAGATTTAAGGCAACCCACTACAGGTAGAAACAACATTTTTCTGATTTTTTGATAAACTACATCTAAAACTTGTCGTCTACTATGTAATATACTAAATATTTTATAATGCATGAGAGTATGAGTTTATAGTGAGAGTATGAGTTTATATGAGTTTATAATGAGAGTATGAGTTTATATGAGTTTATAATGAGAGTATGAGTTTATATGAGTTTATAATGAGAGTATGAGTTTATATGAGTTTATAGTGAGAGTATGAGTTTATATGAGTTTATAATAAGAGTATGAGTTTGTATGAGTTTATAGTGAGAGTATGAGTTTATATGAGTTTATAATGAGAGTATGAGTTTGTATGAGTTTATAGTGAGAGTATGAGTTTATATGAGTTTATAATGAGAGTATGAGTTTATATGAGTTTATAATGAGAGTATGAGTTTATATGAGTTTATGAGTATGAGTTTGTATGAGTTTATAGTGAGAGTATGAGTTTATATGAGTTTATAATAAGAGTATGAGTTTGTATGAGTTTATAGTGAGAGTATGAGTTTATATGAGTTTATAGTGAGAGTATGAGTTTATGAGTATGAGTTTATATGAGTTTATAATGAGAGTATGAGTTTATGAGTATGAGTTTATATGAGTTTATAATGAGAGTATGAGTTTATATGAGTTTATAATGAGAGTATGAGTTTATATGAGTTTATGAGTATGAGTTTGTATGAGCTTATAGTGAGAGTATGAGTTTATATGAGTTTATAATGAGAGTATGAGTTTATATGAGTTTATAATAAGAGTATGAGTTTGTATGAGTTTATAGTGAGAGTATGAGTTTATATGAGTTTATAGTGAGAGTATGAGTTTATATGAGTTTATAGTGAGAGTATGAGTTTATATGAGTTTATAATGAGAGTATGAGTTTATATGAGTTTATAGTGAGAGTATGAGTTTATATGAGTTTATAATGAGAGTATGAGTTTATGAGTATGAGTTTATATGAGTTTATAATAAGAGTATGAGTTTATATGAGTTTATAATGAGAGTATGAGTTTGTATGAGTTTATAGTGAGAGTATGAGTTTATATGAGTTTATAGTGAGAGTATGAGTTTATATGAGTTTATAGTGAGAGTATGAGTTTATATGAGTTTATAATGAGAGTATGAGTTTGTATGAGTTTATAATGAGAGTATGAGTTTATATGAGTTTATAGTGAGAGTATGAGTTTATATGAGTTTATAGTGAGAGTATGAGTTTATATGAGTTTATAGTGAGAGTATGAGTTTGTATGAGTTTATAATGAGAGTATGAGTTTATATGAGTTTATAGTGAGAGTATGAGTTTATATGAGTTTATAGTGAGAGTATGAGTTTATATGAGTTTATAGTGAGAGTATGAGTTTGTATGAGTTTATAATAAGAGTATGAGTTTATATGAGTTTATAGTGAGAGTATGAGTTTGTATGAGTTTATAGTGAGAGTATGAGTTTATATGAGTTTATAGTGAAAGTATGAGTTTATATGAGTTTATAATGAGAGTATGAGTTTATATGAGTTTATAGTGAGAGTATGAGTTTATATGAGTTTATAGTGAGAGTATGAGTTTATATGAGTTTATAGTGAGAGTATGAGTTTATATGAGTTTATAGTGAGAGTATGAGTTTATATGAGTTTATAGTGAGAGTATGAGTTTATATGAGTTTATAGTGAGAGTATGAGTTTGTATGAGTTTATAATAAGAGTATGAGTTTATATGAGTTTATAGTGAGAGTATGAGTTTGTATGAGTTTATAGTGAGAGTATGAGTTTGTATGAGTTTATAGTGAGAGTATGAGTTTATATGAGTTTATAGTGAAAGTATGAGTTTGTATGAGTTTATAGTGAGAGTATGAGTTTATATGAGTTTATAGTGAGAGTATGAGTTTGTATGAGTTTATAGTGAGAGTATGAGTTTGTATGAGTTTATAGTGAGAGTATGAGTTTATATGAGTTTATAGTGAAAGTATGAGTTTATATGAGTTTATAGTGAGAGTATGAGTTTATATGAGTTTATAATGAGAGTATGAGTTTGTATGAGTTTATAGTGAGAGTATGAGTTTATATGAGTTTATAGTGAAAGTATGAGTTTATATGAGTTTATAGTGAGAGTATGAGTTTATATGAGTTTATAGTGAGAGTATGAGTTTATATGAGTTTATAGTGAGAGTATGAGTTTATATGAGTTTATAGTGAAAGTATGAGTTTATATGAGTTTATAGTGAGAGTATGAGTTTATATGAGTTTATAGTGAGAGTATGAGTTTATATGAGTTTATAGTGAGAGTATGAGTTTATATGAGTTTATAGTGAAAGTATGAGTTTATATGAGTTTATAGTGAGAGTATGAGTTTGTATGAGTTTATAGTGAGAGTATGAGTTTATATGAGTTTATAATGAGAGTATGAGTTTATATGAGTTTATAATGAGAGTATGAGTTTGTATGAGTTTATAATGAGAGTATGAGTTTATATGAGTTTATAATGAGAGTATGAGTTTGTATGAGTTTATAATGAGAGTATGAGTTTATAGTGAGAGTATGAGTTTATATGAGTTTATAGTGAGAGTATGAGTTTATGTGAGTTTATTGTAAATAGGTGTCAGAAAAGTGTGTGATTTTTCTATACAATCTCCATTTCATTCTGGATTCCTCAAGTGTCTGGATTCCCCTAGAAAAAAATCAATTCAATTCTAATTTAGGTCGCACTTTTAAGGTTTTCATTTGACTCACCCTCAGAGTAATAAAACTATCGAAACTTAGCAGAAAAAATTCCTCCATTCGTGATCACTGCATTATCTGAAACTTCACAGTCACGTCATGTCATACACACATATCCCTGAAAAGCTGAAAAGTTTCCTGATATATTTGTTACTGTATGTGTCAATATAGTCTACATGTTTCATTTTTAAATGTAAGTTTTTTTCCTACATTCAGAAATTTAATTTCTTGATTTAATAATAATAATAATAATAATAATAATAATAATAATAATACAAATTTCCCACAAACTTTTCTGTAAAAGTCTTTCTTTTGAGATTGTCTTAGTTAAATAGTTAAATACATTTTTAAATAACATTTTAATAAACATGTAGAAATATAAATATTTTATCAGCTAATACTAACATCAAAATTACTATAACTATGCCGATTTTTGCAGATTTTAGATAACGACTCATCTGTGGCTTGAAAAAGTTCAACTACAAAAATATTCATAAGAATTTTAGCAATTATCTGGCAAAAGTTGATTGATATGTATTTTTTTAATATAGTGTTTTGCCTTAATTATTCAAATATACAAATATGACCCATGTGTGAATTTTCTATTAAAACGTTTCTGTATGCACTTCTGTCTATAAATCTCAGAGACATTTTTACAGTCGCACTTGTTCCAGCACTCCTCCCACACACACACGCACACACACACACACACACACACACACACACACCTTAATAATCCAGCTCTACACTGATGTTGACCAAATTTGAAAGATGTTCATGATTACGATCCATCGGCATGTGCTATGACAAGCGATGGCTAAATTGTAGCCTTCAGCCGTCCCTCCTGCTAATGCACCAGCTTACAGGATGACAGATAATCTATCTGTGCTAATTTCCAGCTCTTCTCTCCATCCTTCTCCTCCTTCTCCTCCTCCTCCTCTTGGTGAATAAGTCATCCCTCTCTCTGTCTCAGCTCATTCGATCCACAGCAGCTCAATAACAGGCTTTTATTTAATCAGTTTTACATTAATAATGTCTAAATCACACTGCGATCAGAGAACTCACTTTAATAATAATAATCATAATACCCATAATCCCACAGCACTGTTGAATTCTCAACTCTGATTGGTCAGATCAGCACTCATTCTAATACGTTATGGTTTCTATAGTAACAGCTCATTCACAGGGACATGTCCGGTAGATGCTCTACTACTACTACTAATAATAATAATAATAAACAGATAAAATCATGTGTACACGTTGATATGGTGAAGTTTTCTAAACTTAAGGAGACGTTTATTTACCATTTATGGAAGGAGTCTCCAGTGTCAGCGCTTTGTAACAGTTTCCCGACATCTTCAGGACAGAGGAGTTTACGCTTTGTGGTTTCTTGGTAACATGACAAGCTTCGTTTTTTGTCTTGTTAACTTTCAGAGAGAAAAAAAGAGTGGCTGGTGAGGGAACGACTGTTTATCGCTGCTATAACGTACGTAAAAAGAGGAACTAACTTGTTAAATGTAACTATAAATGGATAAAAAGCAGGACGTCACTGTTTAATAAAACAATTGAATTGCTGTGGTATGAGAGGAATAAAACACTCTGGGATGTGCTGTTACAGGAAAATAATCAACTACAGAATGGAAACAGTAACTCTGCTTCATCACACTATCCTGTAGCTGATTAGTTTCCTATTACAGCATGACACGGAGTGTTTTCAGTAGAGGAAGTTAAGAATGAATGTAAGAAACGTTCTTATCATTGTATGATTTCTGGGTTTAGGTCTGATTTCTTTTATAAAACACATCAACAGAAAGCTTTAGTAAGTAAAACTGGTTTATAATTCACATTAAAAACCACAAAAATAGCATCAGAGAAACAAAAGCAAACTTTACACACGTTTACACACTAGCTTTACACTGTACAAAATGATCACAACAACAACATACTGTATATTATATATAATTTTTATTTTACTACAATTGATATTTGATCTGCTTGTTGTTATCGTGTGCTCTTAAATGGATATGTAACTCACATAATTCAGTTTTTAAAAGCGCAATGTGAGTGAGGAAGAAAGTCACAGAGCTGCGTACAGACACGCATTCAGAGAAAATTCACACGTGTGTAAGCGTACAGACAGAAACAGAAATCGAAAGTCACGCTTGTTTGCACTGCAGGGTTTTTGTTTCAGTAACTCGAGCGAATCATATTTCTTTCCTCACTTTACTTTATGACCTGTAAACTGACTCTGTTTGACCTCCATTAACGCTGACACTAACAAATCACAGGGCATTGTGGGTAATGTAGGTGTATTGATCAACTGGAATTACACGTGTGATTGATTTTGTCACCTCATTCATCCTCCTGTCTCACTATTATCTGCTAACTAATCACAACAACAACAACAACAACAACAACAACAATAATAATAATAATAATAATAATAATAATAATAATGCATTTCATTTGTACACTTTTACACTTTATACATATTTGAATAGTAAATTTACATAAAGTATAATGTACTATATAAAGTACACATTACACTGTAAATATATTCTTATTCTTATACTCATATATTTCTATATTAAATTTAAATAACTAAAATTAAATAAAAAAAAATCAACAAAAATATGCATTTTATTTGCTCAATTCTATTTACATTTTATTTGTGCACAAATATTTTTTTCTTTTTTGTCATAATATATATTTTAATATATATTAGAATACAAAACTAATAAATTACTATATATTACAAAATCTATTTATTTGCTTAATAATATTTTAATTTAATCTGTTATTTAATATATAATATATAAAATTGTTAAATAATTAATTGATTATATAAATAAAACTATATGTTTTATTTCTAAATACTGTGTATTGTTTGCCTTTTTATATAAAATAAAAAAGTAAATGACTATAAACTATTATATTTATTTATTTATTTGTTTGTTTAATAACATACTCAATCATATATTATATGATGTATAATAAATATAACTTCTAAATGATATATAAAATATATGTTATTTGTACCTGTATATATTTATCTACTTTTTGTCTTTACTGTTTTACAGTTTTGAGCACTAAACATGCTTTGTTCCACCTCCCCTCATGTTTACATTACCAGTGCAGAGTTGCATTGTGGGTAATGTAGTCGTGGTGGAAGAGAGAGTGAAGTGTGATGAAGTGTAATTGCACATGCCATCGATTTTGTCACCTCATTCTTCATCCTGTCACACCATTATCCGCAAACACCATTTCCATATGTCACCTCGCCCGGGAAAAACAATTTAATATGTAAAAACACACACACACAAATACACACACACACACACACACATATACACAGAGTAGCAAGTCGAGTATGCAACATCTCGCTGGGGGGAGAATCTCCACGCCGTAAATCACAAGTCATCTCTCTGTCTCTCTCTCTTTCCTTATTCACCTCCATCTCACTCCCTACACATTTCAGAGGGTGTGTTAGAAGGTTTTTCCCTTTGTTCCTCCCTCCATCCCTTCATCCCTCTCTCTCTCTCTCTTCGAGTGTGTGTGTGTGTGTATGAGAGCAGTAAGGGTGAAGGATTTACCCCAGTAGAAGCCCCGGTGCAGAAAGAAATTAATCCTTCCTTCTGTGATGAATAGAGCTTCAGCAGTGTGTGTGTGTGTGTGTGTGTGTGATGCCACACTCAAAGCCTTGCTGACCAAATGCCTAAAATCCTGCACCAGCGTAATTGTAAAAAAAATATCCGTCATTTCATCCAATATGATTTCGCATCAACATTTTGGGGAAAAACATAGCTGTCTAGTTAACACCACTTACTGCTAATGAGCTATACAGGCTTATACCACAGCACTGCTGAATGCTGGATTGTGATTGGTCAGAAGGTGTTGATTAGTTTTCTGTAACAGCAGCTCTGACAGTAGTGCAGTAGTACAGTTACCAGGGTGGTAACAGTAGCTCCACGTCATCACACCACACTGTCGTTGATTATTTTCCTAAAACAGCATGAGACGGAGTATTTTATTCCTCAGTGTTATTTTATTATCTCTTTGAGGAGGATAAAAGTATAGCGAGCCTGCTGTTTAGTTTATTTTATTAGAGATTTTATTGATATTATTAATTCTACGATGTTCTGTGTGTAATGATGCATCAACAGTCTGATTCAAATTCGAATTTTTTGTTCTTAATAATGAAATTTGTTGTATCATGTGTAGTTTGGGTAAAATAGCCTGTTTCTGTTGAACGATGCAGATCCACAGAAGTGGGTTGTAGAACTTCTCGAATTGTCTTCGCGCTTTTACGCACACGGAGTTGCGTGTGTTTGAACAGAACCCTGGTGTGTTTTCCCCTTGGTGCGGTCGAGAGCTCAGCGATTGCACTCGGGTGCTGAGCGAAGTGCTCTCGGTCCGCTTCCAAGTGAACACCAGTGAGCCTCTGAACCGACTCGACTGCAGGAAGTGAATCAAACACATCATGTGTTTTGGGTTGAGCTGCTAAACTCTCTGTTTTACTCAAACTCCGCCCCCTGTGCGTAACTCTGATATAACTTCTGAATAGCACTCATGTCTATAGTTACATCCGAGACATGAATACCGATGTGATCACTTTCTGGAATAAATCCTCTCTATGTACAGTATGTGTAACTCAACTCTGAATGTGGCCCAAAGAGGATATTAGATAAGAGATGGTTAAAGGAGATACGTAGTGTGTCAGAGACTTGTAAAGGTGCCAGTGACTTGTTTTTCACATAAAGCTTTTTAGAGATTGTTGCATTGCTGTAGAAACTGTGATTTTGCTCTTTCAGCTAGGTGTGTGGACTGACCAGTGTTTAGGTTTCGGTCCAGCCTTACAGCATCCCACCCTATTTAATGCTAAATCTGGGGCAGCAGGGTGGCTTGACCTGAGAGTGTGTGGGTCAGAGAGACCATCAGCACGCCTAGTGTGTAATGCTGTTTCCCCATAGTGGTGCTAAACCCGAGATTACGACATCCATCCGAGTCAGGATTCATCTGAAGAACACGGTGGTTGGTGTCTATTGACCAGGGCATCCATTGGAAAGTGTGTGGTCACTGACGATGGTAAAGGGCTCCTGGGTCGGTAATAACGGAGGTTATAGAGCACTCAATCATGAGGCTCTTCCACTTCACTGCTCCGTAGGGGAGAGATTTTGTGACTAATAAACACCACAGGGTGTTCTTCACATCCCACTTGTTGCCACATGATCACCTCTAGACCTGATTCCAACACAGCGGCTGGTGGCAGCTCAGATCCAAAGTTAGGGAATTCTTCAAGACCAGGGTTTAGTCTCACTTTGTGTGCAGTTCTGTGTGATGTGAAGGTGGCTATCAAGGAGAAGTAACCCACTAACCAACCCAGTCTCACAGAAAAAAAAAAAATTACATTCAACAAGGCTCATGAAATAAGCCTAGCTTCTCTGCAAACACAATCGGGCTCAGAAGTCATCTGGTAACCTGGTATGGTAACGAGGTATTTTCAAAAAGTCTTTAGGCTGTAAATTCTTTAGGCGTAGTCACATTTTGAAAATACCCGTGTTACCGTACCAGGTTATGACGCGACTTGCAAGCCTGATTGTTCGACTGACTGAAGTTCGGTTTATTTTATGAGCCCGGTCAGTCTAATTATATGTCATGAAAAGCACAAATAGCTACACTCAATATGTTTAAAATAGAAGTAAATGTATTTATTACGTAGTGATCTTTATTCAAATAGGGTAATGGTAGATGTGACATTTACATTGTGACAAAATTACGTTGGTGCAGAAAGTGGCATTCAGCGCATTCGAGTGAAATTTTGATACATTGATATTCTTGTGACAGAACGTTGATATTTGTTGTATAAATGGTGCTGCAGATGTGTTGCATATAAGACTGGGTTGCACCAAATGACACCTATTTCTCAAAAAGCTTTAGAAGGAACCATTCGTTCACCTTCAGCAGTGTGTGTTTGTGTGTGTGTGTGTGTGTGTGTAGCCATGGCATTCATTCATTCACCTTCAGCAGTGTGTGTGTGTGTGTGTGTGTGTGTGTAGCCATGGCATTCATTCATTCACCAGCAGATCCTAAGTCCATCCTGGGGAAACTGAGTGTGAGGAGAGAACATACCCTGGATGAGATGCAATTTAATGTAACCAGAATGTTTTTGGGAGGTGGGAGGAAACCGGAGAACCCAGAGGAAACCCATTCAGATGCTGGGAGAACATGTGAAACTCCACACAGACAGTAAGCCAGGCTCTGGATCAGCAACGCTACCCACACCAGCTTTGACAAGACACATGTCGCACCCACGTACTGCCTCCAGTGCCTTCCTAATGTGCACGAGGTGACTTTTCGATGACCTCGTGCTTGTTCTACACTTTGGATCATCGGCTGTTGATTGTCTCTGGGCCTCAGGTACATAGTACAGCCCCTACTGGACATCGCTCTTGGTGGTGTCTCAATGTGATGGTCTAATTAGAGACAGTCCTGAACATCCTGAGAATGGAGTCTGGTTCCTCTCAATGTTTCTTCGTCATGTCAGTGTGAGGTTTTTCCTCGCCACTCTCGCTCATTATGGATCTAAATCTACATCTAGATTTCTGTAAAGGCTGCTTTGTGACAATATCTGAAAACAGATATCTAAACAGAAAAAAAAAAAGATGTATAAAAAAACAATGGAATCAAATAGTCAGAAATATTACTGAATGGATTTGTACTTGTTTTTTTTTTTCCTCTTCTGCACACACAGGGCACTTTATTCCTCCTCAGCATGTCCCTGTCCGTGGTGCTGAACTCTCTTCCCCAGCGTTTGTGGGAAGAGGAGCTCAGCTTCACAGCTACTGTTTGAGTAAGAGTGAGAGGGAAACACACACACACACACACACACATATGCAAATTAAATAAGGAATAAGTAAAACTACAAGTGTAGAATACTGATTGGCGTCCCAGAGGTAACACACATCACAGCTGAGTGGTGTGTGTAATCAGGAAAGTCTTCTGTGAGATACACACACTCACACACACATACACACACACACACAAAGACACACATAAACATCTAGTCTCTGGGATATTTCCCAAATGTTCCTCTGTTTATTATGAACATGCTGTCGGCTCTGTGCCAAAGCGCTCCCTGCACTCTGCGTAGGCAGCCTCTCCCTGGTTCCACTTGATCACTGCAGAGCTCACACACACACTGAGTCGTTCCGGATGTTTCTTTGGCTTTAATATAAGAATGAAGTGTGTGTGTGTATGTGTGTGTATGTGTGTATGTGTGTGTGTGGGCAACAACCAAAGCCTCACCTGCTGTTGTGAAACACGTAGAGCAGAACCACCGGGCCAGAAGACTGACCAAGCATTACATACACACACACACACACACACACACCTACACACACCTACACACCGCAAGGGGAGAGATGTTTATGTTTACTGTCTGCTTTAATCATTTACACAAACACAATGAGCGCTAATTAAAGATGAACATGGGCACACACACACACACACACACACACACACACACACACACACACACAAACATAGTGATCTGACAGCTGGGCTACACAGATACGACGTGTTCTGCTCCAGTGGTCCTTCACACTTTGTTCCTCCCTCTCACTAATTCTTCCCTCTCTGTCTATCTCTCTCTGTCTGTCTCTCTCTGTCTATCTCTCTCTTTCTGTCTCTCTCTGTCCAACTCTCCCCCTGTCTGTCTCTCTCTGTCCAACTCTCTCTGTCTGTCTCTCTGTCTATCTCCCTGTCTGTCTCTTTCTCTCTCTGTCTGTTTCTCTGTCTATCTCTCTCATCTCTCTCTCCCTGTCTGTCTCTCTGTCCATCTCCCCGTCTGTCTCTTTCTCTCTTGGTCTGTCTCTTTTTCTGTCTCTCTCTGTTTTTTATTTCTGTTTGTCTCTCTGTCTGTTGGTCTGTCTTTCTCTCCCTTTCTCACTCTCACTGTCTCTCTTTCTCCCTCTTTCTCTTTCTCTCTGTCACTGTCTATCTGTCTGTCTTTGTCTCTTTTTCTGTATGTCTACCTGTCTCTCTGTCTTCTCTTTCTTTCTGTCTCTGTTCATTTCTCTCTCTCTCTCTGTCTTATTCTATTACCTCTCTCTCCATCTCTGTGTGTATATTTGTTCTGCCTCAAAGCAGTAAACAGCCAATTAGGACCACACACACACACACACACACACACACACACACACACACACATGCACACCCACACACACAAATGGAGAAAATAGAATTAGAGTGAGCAGTAGTGTGTAACCTATCCCTAACCTCTAGACCAAACCTCAAACCACTAACCTTAACCTCAAGCCCTAACCCCTAAGCCCTAAGCCCTAAGCCCTAAGCCCTAAGCCCTATGCCCTAACCCCTAACCCCTAAGCCCTAAAGAGGCAGGACTCAATCGTGTGAGATCGGCGTTTAGTTTATTTAGAGCAGCTGTTGCATTTTAAAGCAGGGATCAGAGAACAGGCAGACAACACAACACAGGGACAATCCATAATCAAGAACTGGGAAAACAGGAATGGGTTAAAACCAGGGAACTTGGAACAAGGAACATGGGAAAAACCAGAGAAAAAAGGCATGATAAGACTTCATGAAGGAATTACGACACATGAGGATGTAAATAAGACAAACTGATCACAGAAACTAATACAACACCAGTGAGATCAGTCAACACACGATAGGACAATAAACCTCTGACAGAGTAGGGCAGAGACAGGACTCCGATAAAAACAAAATAAAAACATGGGAGCACTGATTCGGGCGGAAAGCCACACAGTGCATGCTGAAAAACCACAGCACATGCTGACATTTGCATATTTCTGGAAATGCATACTTCTTTGACTTTGATGTACCTGTTTGTATAGAGCTCCTCTATCAGCAACATGTGGAACAAAGCACTGTGTTGTACACAAATTCTATGTGTGTAATGCATTATTTTTAGCAACATCAGCTTGAGAGAGGAGCGGTACATTTGCTCATTTGGCTCACGCTTTTATCCAAAGCAGACTAAGAGTTAAGGATCTGGCTCAAAGATCCAACAGTGGCAGCTTGATGGTGCTGGGATTTGAACACACAACCTTCCAATCAGTATCCCAAAGCCTTGACCAGTGACCCAACACTTTCCCTTAATCTGAGACGTTGCTCATCTCGAGGACCGATCTTTTTTATGGATAAATATGAATGAACTTGTGTAGCAGACGAGTGCTTGGTCAGCTTATCTTTCAAACTGTGGGCACATTGTCTTCACAGGAGTGCACATTGAATTAAAAAAAACATTAGCATTACTTTATTTACGTGGACGCTTCTACTCAAAAACAATCCAACAATCTCAGAGACATGAACTACAATGCGGGTAATTTGTACAACAGGAATGCGCCTCTCAGAAAATGTACTTAAGCACGTGTTTAGCCCATCTCTGAACATTAGGAACTTTCCATGTGTAAATATTGATGGAAAGTTTGGACTTCCTCTCGACGTTTCTTCCTCGTGTCTTGTTTATTAGGGATCTAAAACTACATCCAGATTTCTGTAAAGCGGCTTTGTGAAAATATTTATCGTTAAAAGTGCTAAAAGAAATAAAAATTCATTAGTTACTTACTCGATTTGATCCACACATGCTGCTGTAATGCATCTGTAGTATGATAGTTGCAGTTAACTACACAGGTATTACAGACACTTAATATAAAATGGAACTGGTGTACCTAATAAACTGGCAGCGGAGTATATAGGCTGTACTGTTTTGTGGAAGCTTCATAATGGTGCTCTTTACTCTGCTGTAAATCAATGGAGAACACAAGGCCTTGTTAACCCTCACTATAATCGTGGTTCTGCTTCAATTTGCCGCTGTGTAATGGCAACAGCGGATATTGTGTGTGTGTGTGTGTGTGTATGTGTGTGCATGTTTTTCCCCTCCATTACCTCCCGCTCATTTGCTAGATGAGGATTTTTTTATATGCTGACTTGAGCAAAACATTTATTCAGTGAGCCGGTCTGCTGCGTTACAATAACACCTGCGTGCTTTCATTGCATTTAATTGCCTGAGTGTTTTAGTGTGTGCTGAGGGCTGAGCTGCTCCCTCTCTACACCACTGTCTGGTTAGATCAGCAAGCCTGTGTATGTGTGTGTGTGTGTGTGTGTGTGTGTGTGTACATGTGTATGTGTGTGTGCTGATTTTACTCAGCACTGCTCAATCTCATGTTTAACAATCATTTAACTAATCTAAAAAAATTAGCTGAGAAAAAAAGAACAAGTGAGATGAGCTGAGAGAGAGAGAGACGAGCTGAGAGAGATAAACTGAGAGAGACAAGCTGAGAGAAATGAGTTGAGAGAAATGAGTTGAGAAAGAGATGAGCTTAAAAAAAGATGAGCTGAGAGAGACAAGCTGAGAGAAAGATGAGCTTAAAAAGACACAAGATTAGAGAGAGAGATGAGCTGAGAAAGAGACAAGCTGAGAGAGATAAACTGAGAGAGAGACAAGCTGAGAGAGAGACAAGCTGAGAGAAAGATGAGCTTAAAAAGACACAAGGTTAGAGAGAGATGAGAGAAAGATGAGCTGAGAAAGAGACAAGCTGAGAGAGACAAACAGAGAGAGTGATGAGCTGAGAGAGATAAACTGAGAGAGAGACTAAAGTTTCTGTTTATATCACTACACACTAAACGTCTGCAGGAAGATGAGAAATAAAAGAACAGATATGCAGCGAGTCAGCCAGACAAACAGCCAGAAAAAAAAAGACAGACAGCCAGACAAACAAACAGCCAAACAGACAGATAGGCAGACAGACTCAAATCCATTCGTATAATGCTACTTTGAAGAGACAAACCTCCTTCACTGCTACTGAGAGTTTTATTTGTTTCTTCTGTTTACTTGTTCACCTTCAATGTATGGCCTGGTTTTATTCTCTGAACCTGTTTCTGTTACATAGAAAAATAAGACACTTTTTTTTCAAATCCCTTAGACAGCCAGTGAGGCGTTCCATTCTTCGGTCCATCCTCAGGTTTCTTTAATGATCAGCGAGCCTCCTGTCAGTCCGTCCTGAATTAGTCTATTAACACAGACGCCACACGCTCGCTCAAGGCCATGATGGAGGAGGACTCGGTCTCCAAGCACAGCGCCACTGTCTACACAAGACAGATAACTCTCCTGTCTTTCAAGGAGGATTTTAAACTTTTTCTCCTCAAGCTCAGCGGCATTGATCTCCATTGTCACCACATTAAGGTGTCTGAGCGACCCGGGGCACATGGCCTCGTGGGTAATTTCTGTGAATTCATCCTGCAACCTCTGAAGGAGATTCTCAGTGATGCCCAAGGCTATGTGTCTCATTGAAACAAGAGACAAACAAAATGCGCATTAGTAATAGACACTCACTCTAAAGGAGGGAAAAACACAGAGGAGAACAATGTGACGATGAGTGGGAATAAGCCTCTGTAGTGTGCGCTGCTTAGCCGTGTTGTGCCTCACGCCGTCGCTTCACATTTTATAGATTTCATGTGTATTTTCTCTTCATTTCAGTGATGATAAGCTGTTCAGGTAGAAATAAAGTCCCGAATCTCATCCCATTATGGGTACTTGTGGGTAATGTGAGGAATGCATTATGAGTAACACACACACACTGAGAATAACACACTGTGAACACCAAATAAAATCATCACTATCCAGTTTTTTTTTTTTTTTAAATACTTGTGCTAATGTTTTTACTAGGAACATTAACTGGACTTGAGTCAACTTTCTGCTTCACATTTATATGTAACATGTCTTTGACTACAGTGCTGTTGGATTGTGGATTGTGATTGGTCAGTGATTGTGCCAGTAAAGAGCAGGTATCCTCCCTCCCCCAAAAATGAATGTACGACTGCTATATTTGATATCTGCTCGAGAATGAAAAAAGGGGCAGTTTAATGGTGCCAAAACTTTGTTGGTATAGCTAGCATATAAAGCTTACAAGCAAACCGATGTGTAATTAAATTAATTGTGTGTTGCTTTCCTATACTTCTTGTTCCTAACAATAATCTAAAAATAATCGAACTGCTCCGCCCTCTGATGGCCCCGCCCCCTTCTCTTTCAAACCAGGGTGCAAGTGTAAAACATATTTCACACTTTACTCCTCTAGTGCATTGTCTACATTAATAGTTTGCTACATCTCAGTGTGAACATATTCCATGTGTGTGTGTGAGCATGTGTGTGTGTGTGTCAGTGTGTGAGCATGTCAGCTCTGGAAACAGGCAAACAGGGTTAGCATTGTCAAATTGCTACACGGGTCAAAGCCAAAGAGCGCTAGGAACAAATCAACAGAGATTTGACACGGACAGGAAGTGGTGACCAAATAAGGGCAATAAAAACCCAAGGCTAAAGGGTGTGGGGGGTTGTGTGTTTACGTGCTGGTGTGGTTTTTGTAACAGTGATATTTAATTGCTTTGTGTAATTGTAACGTCTGTGTCTCGTGAGGTTTCCCGTAGCATTGTGTGTGATTTAGATCACGCTTTGTTAACTTGGCACTCATAGAGTGTGTGTTTACGGACACTCCTCAAGGTTATTATACGTGGTGCGACGGGCGTCTGTTCGAAACAGGAAGTGGTGTGTGTGTGTGTGTGTGTGTGTGGGGTGCATGAGGTGCAGCCTAGACAGTGAAGAGGACAAGGCCCTGTGGATAATGAGATGTAAATGAGGCCGTGTGGAGAATAATGGGCTGCCGTTTATGCACTGCGCGTACACCGGTGTGTGTGTGTGTGTGTGTATGTGTGTGTGTGTGTGTGTCTGTCTGTCACCCAGGAGTCCGAGATAACTGCACATGCATCTGTCTGTCTCTCTGTCAGTCAGTCTGTCTGTCTATCTCTCTCTGTAATGGGTTTTAATTAATCATGCATTCTGGATGTGTATCATGTTTTATTTAATTGGCAAGATCATGCTAAGCATCTTAGAGCCGGAAGCTAGACATTAACCAATCGGCATGGCCAGATGTCTGTCTGTCTGTCTGTCTGTTTCTCTCTGTCCCTCTCAGTGCCTGTCTCTTTGTCTGCCTCTCTTTATGGATCTGCCTTTCTGTCTGTCTTTCTCCTTTTCTCTCTGTTTGAGTCTCTCTCTCTCTCTCTCTCTCTCTCTCTCTCTTAAATTCAGATTTCAGATTTAAAGGTTGCTTTATTGGCATGACAAATATTAACATTTGTATTGCCAAAGCTTGGATACAGATTTTGGGAACAAATCAGAAAAATAACTACAGAAATAAATAAATTGAAACAAATGTACATACATTAAACAATACAGTCATGATGAAACTCATAGAACCATGAGAATAAAATAAAATAATAATAATAAAAAAAAACAGAATACAAAGTAGAATAGTGTGTGTGTGTGTGTGTGTGTGTGTGTGTGTGTTGTATATTAGATGATGTGGTCACTCACTGTCCCTCACCTGGTGGCAGGTGTGTGTGTGTGTGTTATATATTAGATGATGTGGTCACTCACTGTCCCTCACCTGGTGGCAGGTGTGTGTGTGTGTGAGTGTGTGTGTGTGTGTGTGTGTTATATATTAGATGATGTGGTCACTCACTGTCCCTCACCTGGTGGCAGGTGTGTGTGTGTGTGTGTGTGTGTGTTATATATTAGATGATGTGGTCACTCACTGTCCCTCACCTGGTGGCAGGTGTGTGTGTGTGTGTGTGTGTGTGTGTGTGTGTGTACTGTGCTGCTGGTGTGCTCTCTGTGCTCCCCCAGTAGGTGGGGCAGTTTGTCGTGGTCTGAGAGGCAGCAGCTAAAATTGGGGATGATTTTGTTCATTTTGGTGGAGAATTCAGTTGGAATGTGGTTATATTTAGTGCATTCAGTGAGGAAGTGCAGCTCTGTCTCTGTTTTATTTAGTGTGCACTGCTGGCACAGTCTCTTCTCTCGGGGCAGCCAGGACTCTCTCTCTCACTCTCTCTCTCTCTCTCTCTCTCGCTCTTTGTTTTTTTCTTTCTGTCTCTCTTGTTCTGTTTCTCTGTGTATCTCTCTTTGTCTATCTCCTTCTCCAGCTTTCTCTCTTTTCTTATGATTTGATTTGGTGTTCTAGCTTTTTGTGAAGTTCCTTACGGTGTGTATCTTGTACCTAATAAGATGATGTATACATATACATATGTCTTTTGTCCTTGATTTTATTTTTGTCATATTAATTTGGTTTTTAACAAAGTGAGAATTGATAGGACATGTTTTAGTAATTGCAGTAAAGGTCTCTCTCTCTCTCTCTCTCTCTCAAGTTTAAGTTCATGTTCACAGTGTGCTTTATTAGCATGCTTCTTTTAACAATGATGCCAAAGCAAATTAATAAATTAAAAAATAAACACTAAACATGAATTGACATTAAGTAAACTAACAGTATACTGTTTTATATATATATATATATATATATATATATATATATATATAAAACAGATAGCCGTAGGATTGGATTAGATTAGAGGTGATTTGTGTTTCTTGTATGGTGAACAGTGAATATGAATGTAGCTGCCAGTCTCTCTCTCTCTCTCTCTCTCTCTCCCTCTCTCTTTCTCAGTGCTTCAGTATTTCAGTGACTACTAAGTAAAGTGTGTAAGCGTTTTATCCTGGTCACGCTCCTTTGTGGATCCGGAGTCTCTCCTGGGAACACTGGGTGTGAGGCGGATATACACAGTGAATGAGACACCAGTCCATCACAGGACACACTGCACACACACATTTACACACTCATTCACAGTTAGGAGGAATTTAGTCACCAAACCACCTATTGGCATGTTTTAGGGAGGTGGGAGGAAACCGGAGAACCTGGAGGGAACCCGCACAGTCACAGGGAGAACAGGGAAAACATGTGAAGCTGTGCTACTGGGCCTCATGTGAACAGTTACAGCTGTGAGCAGTGGGATAACACAGTATAAATATACTGTATCATTTGAACATATTGTTGCTTTAAATATAAAAAAAGGTGAAGCAAAAATAAATCGTCTGTTCTGCATAGACCCTTAAAGGGTTTTTCTAGCATGACAAAAACTCTTTAGTGGTCTCGAGTCTAGATTTTTTTCTAAGAGTGTAGTTATAAAGTAGCACTGACATTTTCTTTGCTGGTTCACGTAAACATTCGGGGTTCACTAAAATCACATCACACCAGTGCAGTATCCTGTACAGCAGGGCTTTTCAACCCCTGGGTCAAACCCTGAGGCAAAAAAAATGGGTTACAGAGAACAAAAAAAAGGAAATAATTTTTAACAGGCAAAAATGTGTATCTTCAGATACTGCAGAAGAAAAGCTCACCCGTAAGTGAGTTTTCAGTTGCGTGATACGTATCTCTACTTTGCAATCTACTTTAATCCAAACAAGTTTATATCTGGCGAAGCTGTTAAACGTTAAAGTTGTTGTAGGATTGAGGTGAGTTTCTTTTCCAGAAAATGAGAGAGTAAGCCAGCGGCTCTACAAACAACCGAAAATGTTTGCCATCTTTCCGAGCATGCAGGAAGAAACACACGAGAAGATGGCAGTGAGCAGAGAGATAATGTTCAGCCAAGAGCAAAAATGAAACGAGGATGAATTCTTAAAATTCGGATTCGTTAATCATTCCAGCGCTAATCAGGATGTTAGGCCAGTGTGCCTTATTGAAGCCGGGAAAGCTGCTGCGTCGTTTAACGAGCCGTCATGGCGATCTGCAGATAAACCCGTTGTTTCTGTAGTCGGAGGGAAGTGTGTAGTCCTGTCGTATTGTGAACCACAGTAACACAGAGCAGACCAACACACCCTTCTCATTATGTAAGTGTGTATTTTTGTGTTTTAGTAATTGTTCATTTAGATGCATTGATTGCGTTTCATGGTTCACAATAAAAATCACTGACAGAAATATGGATCGTCTGAAAACGAGTTTGAAAACTACTGCACAGTGTGTTGTATCGTCAGTGCACCTATACATGTAACACACAGAAGAGTGTGTTGAGTTAACATCAGGTGTTAGTTACTAAACAACCATAACAATTCACACTGTTCCTGTTTCAATAGAATCTATATGGAATTACGAAGTTGTTTTTCTTTTAAGAAATGAGATGAAGAACAAATTTCCCGAGCAGCTTTTGGGTTTTCTAATTATATTTTTTAAAAACACATGGAATTTACTATGACTTTGAAATCCAAGCTGTGAATTTTCACCTCTCCTCTTCTCCTTTCATACATTCGTTCGGAACTGTAGAGTGACCTTGAGTGTGAGAATATAAATAAATCAAAACTAAGCGAGCCCTGATCTGGCAATCATATTAAACGTTTGATGATGAATCATCATACGGCAGAGAGACGCTGTTCTGCATTTCTATTACTCTATAATGCATTACTGTTATTTTTTAATACTTTAATGTTATTAATCATATCAAGACTGCGTAATTTGTAACCTGATAAATGTGAAATGTGTAGCGAGACCTTTTCACCTCCTCAGCTGGAAAATCAATGCTGGCATTTTTACATGGAGAGAGAGGTAAGGGTTTAAAGCAGGGTGGTTTGGGAAGGCTGATAGGAGATAAATGCTTTGTACGGTGTTTTAAAATCCCCACAGGCCTCAGCGAGCCATCAACGACCCGAAGAGAAATCGCTGCTCTCACTCGCATCGGGTTTCGCTTCTGCCTTTTACGCCTGCAAGCTGAAATACGCAGGATATCCAAATCAATGCCCAACTCTTCCCTCACGCACTTTAGAGATGTGGTTGTGTTTAAAGTCAGATGATGGAAAGAATGCTAGTAAACAGGTGCATTTTACTTTCTGAACTTCAAAACTGTAAAATGGAAATGCAACCTGAGGTGTGAAAAGGCAAGGAGAAAATTGCTTTTGATGTCATTATCACTTCTTGCCTTAAAAACTCATCCCCATGGTGATAGATAACAAACATATTTTACACGTGTCTTACCTGCTAACCTGCATATGAGCTCCGAATTTTAACATCACAGTACGCTGCTATGTGCTGTGTGTTATCACTCAAAAACACACTCACAGAGCTAGATTCTTTTTGTTTCCGCCAAATTAAAAAAAAATTACAGATGAGCCAAACTACATGTGAATCTAGAATGATTGACAGTTGTGTATATGTTTGAAACTCTGATATTAACTCTAAGTCCCGCCTCCTTCCTTTCTACGACAGTAAATGGAGAATGTTTTGAGTTCATTAATGTGAAATAAAATCTATCAGTGTAGCAATGTTAGCTAACGCAGCTAACATTAGCCTCGTATATATTTAACATCAGTTCACTGGATTTAACAGGGATGCACTGAAAACTTTTGTCTGGTCAAAATGGTCAAAAATGGATGAAGAAAGAGACAAAGGGATGAAAATAAAAAAAAAATAAAGTAAAATAAGCCTATAATGAAGTGTCAGATCTAACATTTTAGATTTTAGACTTTAGATGCTAATGATAATCAGCAGATATCATGTAAAACACTGTTTGCCAGCCAGCGCTGATGCGTTCACACAGTTTGAGCAGAATAAACAGTGAAAATGTCGCCATGTGGAAACATGTCACAGTTTCTAAAAGCGACATTAGACCAGCGATTTGTAAAAAAAAAACAATTACTAAAATGTACTAATGTTTCTGGGTTTTTTTTTACGGTTTATTATATTTTTTCTCCCACTTCAGCAGGACTACACATTATTCCTCTTTGGAATTTGGCAGAAATAATGTGGCCAAACCTCATATTTTTACATCTGAGAAACAGGAAGTGTCTCTAGTCCAAAATAAATCCAGTAAACTGAAAACAGTTTACAGTTTGAATTAATGAAGGGTGTCAATACTTCTGAAATTGACTGTACATTCTGTTTACTCTCTCGCGCTCCTCTCTCTCTCTCTCTATCTCTGTGTAGGTGTAAGTGTAACCTGCATGCGAACAGCTGTGTGTTTGATAAGGAGAAGCTGAGCTGTGAGTGTGAGCACAACACCACGGGGCCCGACTGCGGACGCTGCAAGAGGAACTACCAGGGCCGAGCCTGGAGCGCCGGGAGCTACCTGCCTATACCTAAAGGCACGGCTAATATCTGTGAGTAAACACACACACACACACACACACAGGTTAGGTCTACTATCTTTGTGAGGACATTCTATGGACATTATTATTACTATAGATAACTAATGTTATATCCTTAAAAAAATTATTTAAAAAATTAATAAAAATACCCTCCATTGCTGTGTGTGTGTGTGTGTGTGTGTGTGTGTGTGTCCCAGCCACACTGTCCTTCCTTTAACAGCCTCCTCCTGTCTCCTCTCTTACTCCATTAGCCTACTTACAGCCCAGAGAAAGTAGAGTGTACAACACACACACACACACACACACACACACAAACAAAAGAAAAAAAAAACATTTACAGATTTCATCATGCACATTTGTCATATAAGAGGTTTTTGTCCTGCTAAATACCACTAAATCAAACATATTCAATAAAAAATATGTTCAATTAACAATTAAAAATTATATTTCAAAATAAATTATGAATTGAAAATAATATTTTTATTGAATAAAAATATAAAAACATTTAATTGTAAATGTAACACTACAGGTTGTCCCAAAAATGTCCATACATAGGGGAAATTAACCCTTTTTAGCAAAATGTCTTGGACCCCATGTGCTGTGGTATTTCAAAGGTGGTGACTGGCTGCCATGCCATTTCATTCCAAGCGTTAGGATTGGCTGCAGTGTCATGGCATTTTGAGCAACGTGGTTGGCCACCGTGTCGCAGAGTTTTTAAGGTCGGTGACTGGTTGCCTATTGTGGCAGTCCAAGCATGATGATAGGCTGCCGTGTCATTTCATTCCAAAAGTCAACAATTTGATTACTCCTCAGCTGTATCCGGAAATCTACTTTCCAACAGTTGTTAGTTCCAGAGCTGAAACCATTAACTAACTGGCCTGATTATCTGGAGCAGGTGTGGATTACAGCTGAAACCGAATTCTGTAGGAAGGTGATCTCCAGGAACACGTTTAGTAATCAGTGATCATTTAGATCTGTAGATCTGCAGGTACTGTCTGCGATTTCAGTATCATTGTATCCATATGCTATGACATGTTAAGCTGCAGATTTTTTGTTTTAAAGATGTTGTATAAATGAGGCTATTATTTTTTTTACCTTTACCTTTTTTACATTAAGGTAACTAAATAGAATGGATCTCTAGAAATACAGACATTTAAACTGAGAGGTATTAAAAAATGAAATAAAAAATCCTTTGAGGCTGGTCTTGTTCTCTGTGTTACTAATGCCTCTGAGTGTACCGTTTTATGCCTGAGCTGTGAGGGCTGAGAGAGAAAATCCATAATCTAATAATGCCATAAAACAGCCCAGTCTATCTGTGTCCTCTCGGAATAAAGACAATTCACATCTCAGGTTAAAAAAAAAAAAAAAAAAAAAAAAAAAAAAACCTTCCATTGCACTGGCCGTAATTTTTAAACCAATTACTGCCGAATGTGCTGCTTTTTTTTAGCATATGGAAGGTGGATATGGGAGGACATTATACAAAAAAATTAATTGAGAGAGCTTTTTATGTTACATATCAGCTGGTCTGATGCAGAAAGTTCAAAGATGATCAATGCAGGATAGTGTGTAATGTCTGTTGGTGGACAGAGTGACAGAAAAAGAAAAAGTAGGAGGTATCACTCTCTTTCCCTTCCTGTAGGGAAGCCATGTTTGTCCTCCTTGTTGGAGAACGTGAAGAAGAGTGATGGGTTTGTAAATTAGCCATGACAGACCATTTCTGCAGGGGAAGTGAGAAAGTGCCGACATTTTGTCTCAAACCCTAAAACACACTGTTCTATAGAGAGATATATTCCATCTTTCTCATATCCTGGACTTATCAAAAGATCGAAAAAGGAGGATTTATAACATTCACATAACACTTTATTTCACTGCTGTTTTCTGGATGAACAGAATGGGGTGCACAAACTTTTGGCCCTAAGAAACTTTATCTCAGGCTGCTTTTACGTTACATGTATTCATTTAGCAGACACTTTGATCCAAAGCAATTTACAAATGAGGAAATACAAGCAAAGCAATACATCAAGCAGAGAACAATACAAGTAGTGCTACCATACAAGATTTTTAATTGAGTGCTAGAGGAGCAAAGTGCACAAAGTAGAGGTGTAAGAGCTTGTTTGGGTGCAGTTTTTTTTTATTGATTGGGACAAGTTAGGGGTTAGTTCACAAGAGGTGTTCACAAGAGGTGGGTCTTTAGCCGTTTTTCAAAGGTAGTGATGGATTCTGCTGTCCGGATTGAGGTTGGAAGTTCATTCCACCACTGAGGGACAGTCAGTTTGAAGGTTCTGGAAAGGCACCCCATGCCTTGCTGAGTAGGCACTACCAGGCGTTGGTCATTAACTGATTGCAGGTTGCAGGAGGAAACATAAACCTCAAGGAGATTGTTGAGGTAAGGGGGTGCTGTTCCAGACAAGATCTTGTATGTGAGCATCAAGGCCTTGAAATTGATGCAGGCAGCTACAGGAAGCCAGTGGAAGGAAAAGAAGAGGGGCGTGACGTGGGTCCTTTTGGGCTGGTTGAAAACAAGGCGTGCTGCTGCATTCTGAATCATGTGAAGGGGTTTGATGGAGCTGGCTGAGAGACCCAGGAGTACTGTGTTGCAGTAGTCCAGGTTTGAGATAACAAGAGCTTGGACTAGTAGATGTGTGGCATGATCAGTGAGATAAGGTCTGATTTTTTGGATGTTATACAGAATAAACCTACAGCACCGTGCCACTGTTGAAATGTGGTCTGCAAAGTTCAAGTGGTCATTGAAAGTCACCCCAAGGTTTCTGGTTGTCCTGGTTGGCTTGAGTGTGGTTGAACCTAGCTGTACATTGAGCTTGTGGTTGATTGAGGGGCAGGCAGGGATGACGACACGCTCAGTTTTTGCCAAGTTGAGCTTAAGGTGGCGTTCCTTCATCCAGTTCGAGATGTCCGACAGGCAGGCAGAGGTGCATTCTGAGACCGATGAATCTTCAACCTAGAAGCACAAATAGAGCTGAGTGTCATCAGCATAGCAGTGATATGAAATGCCATGAGACTCAGTCACAGGTCCCAGATATGTAGTATAAACAGAAAAGAGCAGTGGACCCGGAACTGACCCCTGGGGCTGAGTTTCAGACTCCCCTCCCCTCCATGATCCCTGGAAGGATCTGCCTGAGAGATAGGATTCCACCCAGTGCAGAGCTGTTCCGGTGATGCCTAGACCGGAGAGAGTTGACAGGACGATCTGATGATTCACAGTGTCAAAGGCAGCAGAGAAGTCAAGTAAGATGAGGACAGATGACCTTGAGGTTGATCTTGCTAGTCGTAAGTCGTCAGTGACAGAAAGCAGAGCAGTCTCCATGGAGTGACTGCTTTTGAAGCCAGACTGCTTAGTGTCCAGGAGGTTGGTTTGTGTGAGAAAACTGGAGAGGTGATTGAAAAGAGCTTTTTTAAGGGTTTTGGACAGGAAAGGGAGGAGGAAGACAGGTCTGTAGTTGTCAACAGCAGCAGGTTAAGTGTTGTTTTTTTTAAGCAGCGGGGTATCTTGGGCCTGCTTAAATGAGGTAGGGAAGGTGCCGGTGGAGAGGGATATGTTAAAGATATGTGTGACTGCAGCTTAGTGATATGGGAGAGATGGCCTGAAGAAGGACAGGTTGTAGGACAGCTAGAGAGGAGGAGCTTGGAGACATCCATCTCTGAGAGAGGGGGGCAGGAGGAGAGTTGAAAGTTGCATGTAGGAGGAGTGGGTCTATGGGTGTCTGGGGTGGAGAATTGGTTCCTGATTGATGTAACCTTGCTGGAAAAGAAAGTGGCAAAGTCATCTGCAGTCAGAGAGGTAGGGGAAGGGGGAGGAGACAGACAGAGAAGAGAGGAAAAGGTTGTGAAGAGAGTATGGGTGTTAGTAGAGCTGCCAATCTTCTCCTTGTAGCTTTAGTGATAGAGATACTGTGGGAAAAAGAGAGAAGAGGTTGCTAATTAGTTAGGTCAGTTGGACTGTTTGGTTTATGTTATTTCCTTTCTGCTGCCCTGAGCTTGGTCCGGTCATTACAAAGAGCTTCCGAGAGCCAAGAGCTAGGGGTGATGTGCAAGCTGGCCTGGAGGTTTGGGGGCAGATGCTGTCAAGAGAAGATGTTGGTGTGGAATACTGTTCAATACTGTTGCAGTATTTAAGTCCATTGAGGAGAGGTTGCAACAATGGAGGAAAAGTGTGTGGGGGAAAGGGAGCGAAGATTGCGACGAAAAGAGATTAAAGGTGGAGGCAATGAGGGGGGTGTGAGGAGAGAAATAGAAAACTGGATAAAGACATTGTCTGAGGTGTGGAGAGGAGTAATATGAAGATTGTGTGTGGTGCAGTTGCTTTGACAGATAGCATATGAGTTTATAAAGTACATCAGTCTAGTCCTGAAGTGTTTTATTTGTTTGCAAATGATTATATTTGTTATTTATTAAAGAACGTCATGGCATAATTTTTTTATCCATTTATTGTTGAACATTTTTCTTTTAAATGAAGTTAATAAAATCATTTTCCATCCGTCGTTCATACCTCTGACTGTTAAAAAAGTGCTAACACCTCAGACTCCTTCCATAAGTGTTAAATAGACATCTCTTTACAGAAAACTTCACCATAGCAACAAATATACACGATTTCTAATACTACTACTACTAACGTATTAGAACAAGTGCATTAATATAAAACTCTGATTTGCAGCTGCACTACTGTTAGAGCTGCTGTTATAGAAAATTAATCAACACCTTCTGACCAATCAGAATCCAGAATTAAACAGTGCTGATTAAAGAACAGATTTATTTTCAGAAATGTGCTGAAAACATTGTAATCTAATCACCCCTCAGGTACCCCAGCATGGTGATTCACAATAATTTAAAAAGAGATAAGGAATCAATTCCACGCTGGCGAGAGAGGAAGAATGTGTTCAGCATCAGTTTTGAGGACAGAAGTGCATTTGCATGAGTGTGCGCTGAAAGAATAATTCATAGCTCTCAATAACTATTACACAAGCAATCAAATGAAATTCACACAAAAACTGAACACACATTTTATCCAAATTAAGTCCATCTGCTTATGAAAAAAAAAAGCAACAGTTTGTTCGAGTTTGTTTCTCCCGAGTGATAAGTGTGTCTGTAATTCAGTTAATCATTTTAATCTCAGTTCCTTCATTTATTAATTCTAAAAGAATGCAGTGCAGAATGAAATATGAGAGGAATTGTTCTATTTGACTTGATAGTAAAATAAAATGGGTGTAAGTATTTTTTTGCATGTAATTGAATGCACTGTACGTTATTATAACACAGCACTGTTGAATTCTGGATTCTGATTGGTCAGAAGAGAAGGTGCGGATTAATTTTCTCACAGCATTTCTGACAGTTACATAAATCACAGGTTTATATTAATGCACTCATTCTAATATGTTATCGTTTCTTTAATAACAGCTCATTAAAAGGACTTGTGGACTAGTGGAAGATATCTAAACTTTTGAGTCACGTCGTCTCAGTGTGACAGGAAAGGAGACATTGTCGCATCTGGAGCTGACAGAGGCAGTGAGAGTGAGTGATGGTTCACGCTCACATCAGCGCTGAATTCTGGGCTTTAATTAGCACACATTAGAGCAGAGAGGCAGATGTCAGGCTGATTCCCGCCATCGTTGGACATTCATGAATCACGCAGTGCCGCTTGAGACAGATGTGTCTCCCTGTCTCGCTGTTCTCTTTCAGAAACAAATCTCATGAGAAGTGGAAAAAGAATGAGACAGAATAAGAGACAGCAGATTTACTTACAAATGGATGTAAAAATGTTAACAGTTTAAGAGTAGCATTCACAGTTTTTGACCTGTCGGGAGAGACCAGAAAACTAGACGTCTTTCAGCTAAAGCACTGGTCTCAGACCAAACACAAAGAAAATTCACCCAATTCACGTGTTTCTGTTACCGGTTTGGTTACTTGCCTCGCACCTCCAGGGTTGGGGGTTCAGTTCCCATTATCGCCCTGTTTGCCCGCAGCTCGCATGTTCACCTTGTGTTTTGGGGGCTTTCTCCAGGTGCTCCAGTTGCATTGTAGGCTGATTGGCATCTCTAAGTTGTCCATAGTGTGTGATTGTGTGTGCATTTGTGCTCTGCGATGGATTGGCACCCCGTCCAGTGTGTGCCCTGCCTTGTTCCCCGAGTTCCCTGGGATAGGTTCCAGGCTCCCCGTGACCCTGTGTAGGATAAGCGGTACAAAAAATGGATGGATAGATGGACAGCTACAGTGGATATAAAAAGGTTTACACACCCCTTTTAAATTTGCATGTTTTTTGTGATGTAAAGTATCAAGATAAATCATGTCAGAACTTTTTCCACCTTTATATTGACCTAGCAGCCAACAAAATTCAAGTTTTAGGGGAATAAAGAACAAGAAAAAAAGCTTAGAACAATCTGGTTGTAAGTGTGCACACCCTTTTTTTAATGGAGCATGTGACAATTAAACAATCCCATGTAAACTCATGTTCAAAAGAAATTATCATACACATGTCATCAAGGATGTGATTCTGATTAACCTCAAATAAAGATCAGCTTTTCTATAGGATTTTCTTGACATCTTTTTGGTTTAATCTGACTGCTGATCCTCAAAGAGCTTACAAAGCCTGTGCAGGATCTCACTGTTGAAAGGTATTGATCAGGAGAGAAGAATTTCCAAAACATTAGATGTAGAACACCATGAAGAACATCAACAACAAGTGGAGAAAATGGAGGACCACAATGACATCACCAAGAACAGCACATCCCTCCAAAATTCACAAAAGGACAAGATGAAAACTTACCAGAGAGACTGGCAAGAGACCTACAGCAATATTAAAGGAGCTGAATGAATATCTTGTACTTGTCACCCCCCAACAATCTCTCATATTCTTCACATGTCTGGACTATGGGGTAGGGTGGATAGGTAGAAGTCCTTCCTCAGGAAAAGGCACTTAAGCCCTAAATCACCCTAAACCATGTGTTCTGGGCTGCTGAGACCAAGGTAGAACTTTTGGGCATAATTCTAAAAGCTGTTTGGGGCAAAAACAAGATAGCTTATCACACATGGAACAGCATACCCACAGTGAAGCATGGTGGTGGCAGCATCATGCTGTGGGGCTGCTACTCTTCAGCTGGGACTGGGGCTCTAGTCAAGATAGAGGGAATCATGGATAGCTCAAAATACCAATCTATTTTGGCACAAAACCTGCAGGTTTCCGTTAGAAAGCTGAAAATGCAGAAAAATTTCACCTTCCAGCATGATAACGACTCAAAGCACAAATTAAAGTCAACAAAGGAACGGCATCAGAAGAAGAAGAGCACTGTTTTGGAATGGCCCAGCCAGAGCACAGATCTAAATCCTATCAGAAACCTGTGGAATGACTTGAAGAGCGCTGTGCACAGGAGATCCTCTCGCAAGTTTGATAGATCTGGAACATTTCTGCAAGAAAAAAAAGTGGAATAAAACTGCTAAGTCAAGATGTGCTAAGTTGCAAGTAAAAGACTGAGTGCTGTATTGCAAGCAAAAGCTGTTTAGGGGTGTGCACACTTACGATGGTTTGTATGGTTTTTTTTTTAATTTTATTTTTTTCCCTAAAATATTTCTGTTTGTTTTTTCCATTGTATTCCATTTTGTTAGGTGCTATATCACACTAAAGGTGGAAAAAGATCTGGCATGAATTCTTTGCTCAGTAATAATAATGGAGGAGCTGCTTAATTTTCAGTAATGCTCACATCAAAATTGTGCCTCACTGTTCTCACTTTTACTTGAAACTCATCTGAAAAAAAAAGCGGTTTCATCCACTTACACTACACTACCCTATGCTAACAGGTTTTCCTCTCTCCAGGATTTACAGTATACTATATCACACTCTACCACAGTATAGCTTACTATATCACACTGTAACATTAAATCACATAACACATTGTAACACACTATATCACACAGTCACACCCTGTAACATGCTATATCACACTGTAACCCTATATCAAACTGTAACACTCTATAACACACTATAGCACTTGTAACTGTAACACCCTATAACACACTAATAGCTTACAATAAACCCTTTCATTTCACTTGTTTCTCACTCTAAGAGCCCTCCTCATTTCTGGGCTTGGGACCGGCACTGAGAGTGCACTGGCTCCTGCACTGGCTCCTGCACCCCTCCAGTGGCTGGGGTTGGTTCCCTGACCAGGCATCGAACCCGGAACATGGCGATGAGAACGCCACATGCTAGCTCTAGTCCACCAGGGAACCGCTGTAACCGGGACAGTAATTTATGTAAAACTCCTGTGCTGTTATTAACAAGTCTGTCTCAGAGGCCATGGCATCCATCTTGTCTTCCTCTTAGCTCTGTGTGTGTATCATGTCCTTTATCTCATTATTCAGTTTGTTCAGCTTAACATTTCCACCTGCTGAGCGCCATCTCTCTCCATCGCCTCACTGCTCTCTGTCTTGTTCTGTCTCCCCTCCTCTCTCTCTCTCTCTCTCTATATATCTCTCTCTCTCTCTCTCTCTCTCTCTCTCCTTCCTCTCCCCTGAGACACATCTCTGTTTATTTTCACATCTCCACATCTTCCTCTGTGCGGTAATCTCTCTTTCAAATATTTGTTTCTTCTGTCTTCACTAGAGCTCGGCTCAGAATCTTCTCGGATTTTACACTTTTACACCTTCAATACAAATCCGTTCTCCGTAGCGTACACACTGAAACAGCAGCACGGAGTTTTGGAGGGAATTTGAGATTGATCATAATTAATAACTAATGTTTATAATACTACTGAACTAAAAAGTAGTTAACAGAAAGTTTTTATGCAGTTGGTCACATGACCTGATCCGTTTACTACAAGCCTGAGTAAGATGGCGTCTGTATTGCAGCTCTGTAATGTGTAGTATGTAAAATGCGTTATAAAGCAGCTACAGCTATCATATTTGGTTTTTATAATCATTAAAGAGGATATTATTGATATTTTAATACAGTTTTATTACCACATTGAGATCAGCCTTAAAGGAGATGAAAATGTAAGCACTGTTTTAACCACTGGGATAATACCATGCCACTGTGTAATATATTGTTACATAAAATGTCCAGTTCAGCCGTAAAATTCTATCTGTGCACCGATTGGTTCCCTCGACGCCGGTGCTGCAGCCTATTGGCTACGCTTCTCTAACTGCGTAACCCTTTATTATCCTGACTAACTCGCTGGGTGGGGGGTCGGGAGGGGTTCCTTCTACTGTAGCTTTCGCAGCAGCATGGTTCTCTTATCTCTACGTCTGAACATGTCTAACAGAGCAAGTCTTCGTACAGCAGCAGCGGCAGCAGGGTAGCAGATCTATTCCGCCAAGACCAAACCTACCTACACTCCATTTCCATTAATATAAGCTGTTAAATTCATTCCGAGAGTTGTCATGACTGAAATGTAACTGAAAGTAATGCAAAAATGCAT
>NC_069710.1:32198374-32220874 GCF_027358585.1 Pangasianodon hypophthalmus | reverse complement strand
CTTATTTTGCTTCCCATTTATTCGATCTTTCCTTCCTTCTCCTACGCCTCATTCCTCATACACATCTTCCTTCTTCTATTCTTCCACCTTGTCCTTACAGATGAAAGGAGCGAGGCTTCCAGCTGGCTCACACGTTCCTGGTTGTTCCTCCTCTGACTCACACTGCAGGAGACGATGCTGGAATATCATATACACTTCCACTCTTTTTCCTTTTTTCTTTTTTTCCCCTCCTTTGTTCCCTCCTTTTTCATTTGTTTGTTCCGCTCTTGTTTATTTATTTATCAGTGATTCTCGTTTCTTGTATTATCCATGAGCCCACGGTTTCTGACTGCTGGCATTTTCCGTTTCATTTTTTCTGACAGGTGAAGAACAGTGTTTGAGTTTCGAAGCGAGCGATTCAGGCATCAGATAAAGCCCAAGAGTTGTGATGTGAATCGTGATGTGATGTGACCTCATATTTTTTCCTGCAGGAGACCGCGCGCGCGCGTGTGTGTTTGTGTGTGTGTGTGCGTGTGTGTATCAGACTGTGAGAGAGCGTGAACATGGCGTATGTCATGATTAATTTCAGGAGTACGGAGTGAATGGTGTGTGTGTGTGTGTGTGTGTGTAGATGTTGTGGTTTTCCCAGGCATGACACTACAGGTAGAAATGACAATTTTAGTCAAAGATTGCACCCAAGACATGTCTTCTGTTAAACTGCAACAATAAAAAAAAATTTCCAGGTATTTTTTTTTTATTATTTTCTGAAACTTAGCAACTTTGAAGAAGGCTTTAAGCTCCGCCCACTTCACAATCATGTCATATATCCCTGAAAATCTTGTTTCCTGAGCTATACTTAAATGTATGTGCCATTATGATATACACACTGATTTTGTTTATAAACCTTATTAACAACACTAACTAGCACACAAACTCATTAAAGCACACTGTAGTTTTAAATCTGCTTTGGTTAAAGTCAGGGTTTTTTTATATTCACAACTAAAAATCTTTCTAAACGAGCTGCATTCATGAAAGCCTCCACATTCATTCCTAACCCTAATTAAACAGATATTACAGAGGTGTGTGTGTGTGTGTGTGTGTGTGTGTGTGGTGCCCTGGCATCGCATCCGGGTGAATTCTCTCGCCTGGCACCCAGTATTCCTGGGAAAGGCTCCAGATCCACCGCACCAGGATAAAGCGCTTACTGAAGATGAATGAATGATTTAACAGCACAAAGTATTTTTTTATTAAATCACTAAGAAATAATTTCCCAACAAACCTTTCTGTATTTTTTTTAAGAGTGTGGCTTTGCAGTGAAACAAATATTTGAATGCTTACAACATTACCAGATTATATTTTTGGGTTTTGTTAAGTATACACATTTCTTTAGTTGTCAACATTAAACTAGTATAATCCATATTCAGTAATTCGGAAAACCAGGAAGTACAACAAGAAGTGATGAAGGGTGAACATGGCAAACTAAGACGAGATAATTACGAGGTTTCACAATGAGACAAAGGAAAGGAAAGGAGAGATATACCAATCAGAGTGAAACACAGAACAGGTGAACACATTAGAATAATAAACCAATGCTAACACAAGGGTTAGAAACAGGAGTGAAATCCAAACATTGAGAGAAGGTGTTCATGACAAGACCAAGCCTTGTATAAATAAATGTCAATTGAAATGTGAAAAATATTCATTTTTTATCCCACAATAACTGTTCAGCTTTAAATATCTCTTAGCAGAGTCCTAACGTTCTCTCTCTTCTTCTTTTTTTTCCGTCTACAGGTGTGCCGAATAACGTGGGGCCAGTGAGTAAGTAACCGAATCTAGTGCAATAATCCGAGGCAGTGCATGACGCCTGGCTTTCGCTCATCAGGTCCACTTGGTGTCCGATATTCATTTCTGAAATACAGACAGATCGCCCTTTAACAGTGAAGGAGAAGACAAGAGTAAATGTCGGTGTATATTGCAGGATATGATTCATAAGAAATATTATAGACAAAGCACTGAGAACTAGGGACCTAGGAGAACGAGTCTAGGGAACGAGTCTAGAGAATGACGGAATAATAATGCAAAAATAAGAAACTAGGAAACAATAAATAGGATGGTAACATCCTTAATGAGACAGCTGAAAAAAAAAACAGAAAAAAAATGATTGCTAATAAGAACAGGAAATATGACCATATATGGAAAGTGGAAACTGAAAAGGGTCATGTGATGTACAGTACATGCAGGGTACATAATTTAGTAGATTATTTGCGAATGCCACTGAACACACAGTCATTTCCAAATGACTTGTATTTTGGACAAATTGGTTGTATTTTAGATTAAAATAATTGTATTTTGGACAAGTGGGCTGTATTTTGCAAATATTTGCTCTATTTTGGACAGTTTAACTGTACTTTGGACAAATTGATTGTAATTTTGGCGAAATGTACTGTATTTTGGACCAAATTGACTGTACGTTGGCCAAATTGGCTGGAGTTTCAACCAAATTGACTGTATTTTGGACATATTTACTGTAGTTTGGAGTATATTTAATTTACAGCACCTTAAACCATAACAGTGAGGCAGTTGTTGTAAAATCGTTGCTTAAAATGTCATAGAGGCAAATAAGGATAATAAAAAAACAAGCAATTTATTTCCCCGAATGTATGTATAATAATTACATTTACAGTAAATAGTAAATCTATACACATATCTAATCTAACTCACGGCATTTAGCTGAAAGATATTTTCCTCAAAATCTACAGAAACATCCTGGCTAATTATTTTTGCGATGTGTCGGCGATGGTCAGACACATTTTTGATTCCAGTGTGTGTGCCTTTTTCAGTGCAGATAATTTGACAGCACCTTGAGTATAGCTGATCCAGTTTTTCATAAAGCCCAAAGGATTACAAAAAGCCTCATCTGTGCACTTTTTGTTCAACACAAGTGTTAATTACAGCTTAGTTAAGCTAGCTTAGCTCCTGTCAATGTGCTTTTGTGAAGTGACATTAACGCCGTCTCCTCCCATGCATACATTTTTTTTCCATCTTTCCTCTTTTCTTGTATGTATTATAAATAAATGGCACACACACCCACACCCACGCACCCACACACACATGTACGCATAGATGCTTATTGAAGCCCAAGCCGTCTCCACGAGCACGGTGAGGAAAAGGTCATTTTAATATGAGCAATGCGGCATTATCTAGTCCAGCCGGGGGCCTCGAGTTACAGCAGCTGGGAGGCTCAATAGCAGAACAGCAGCCAGAGAAATATTGAACGAGTCAAAGTGCATCCAGAGACCAGCTGTTTCCACATCAAACAGCCTTCCTCACGGGGATTCTTCTGGATCATTCTCTGCAGGGTGCGCAAACACGCCTCCGTTCTCCACACGGAGCACCAATTCAATTCCGGCCCTTTGCGGGAGTCGTGTTTGTTCCTTTTCACTATCACAGAAAATCGCTCAGTAATAGCACCGGTCTGGTAAATATCCTCCTTAATAATGTCTGGAAGTGGAGAGTCGAAGCTCTGGAAGCGGAGGATAAAGTTAAAACCACAGATTAAGGATGGAGGATTGTTCAGCGAGATCACTTCTACTGACTGAATTAAATTGTAAATTAGAATGACAGATCTGTGCATTATAATTGCTTTGCTGATTCGCTAATTAGCTCTCTTCTTTGCAATGATGCCCTGAGGAAATAATATATCAAGATGCAGGGGTCAAAGTTCATGAGGAAGGCTAATCATCATTCTTGTGTAGTACATCTTTTAAAGACTTTTATGCATTTATACTTATTTGGCAGGAATTTTTTCATGGAAATCCAACAACAGTATATAATACTCTAATACATACTCTGTGAAAATATAAAATAATATAAAACAATATAAAATACTCTAATACATCAGATTTCAGTTTGACTCAGATCCCAAACAAACACACAAATCAAAACTGAAAAATCAAGTTTTTTTTTTTTTTTCCCAAATTTGGGTTCTCTGCATTAATATATGCTACTTTAACATCTTAACTTTAAGAAGTCATAAATATATTTCATCAAAATATGGATTTATTTTACTTCTTCATCTTTGCATGGCTTCTCTGCAAAGCATCAGAGCAGTAAAACCAGTCAGTCTGCCTAAAGATGTGTAAAAGCTCGGTTTTTGAATGGCCACGTGTCGCAGTGGAACAGATCTAATCCTCATCAATTCAGTTTGTAATCAGACAATCAGCTGTCATAATGTCTGCGATTCTCCTGTGCTGTCTCATCATCAGAACAAAGACTTCCACACTCTGTAGATGACAGCGGACAAAGTTTAAGATGTTTAAATGACGGAATAAAAAGACTTTAATAACAAGAGAACAGAACAGAAGTGAGTGAATCAATCAGCGATTATTTCGCCACAGATGTGAGGTGAGCGAAGACACGACGATGAGGCTCGCGTTTAAACGCTGTAACTGACTTTCACCTCGAGTGGTGAGACAGAGACTGATGTGGATGAGGCTGATAATCAAAGGGACTCATTTCCTGTTGTAAACTGACCATACTTTAGGATTCGTCAGTAATGTTGATGTTGATTTTCCATCAGTACATTATGTTATGAATGTAGAGGAAAGTCTTATGGTTGAGATACATGCAAAAAAGAAACAAGTTTGTAGTTGCAGAACTATATATATATATATATATATATATATATATATATATATATATACACACATATATATACAGTAATTATGGTGACTCTTGATAAATGAGTCGCTTTTCCATACAGAAAACAAGAAATGTGGGCAAAAATGAACTAAACCTAACTAAAGATAGAAACCGTTTAAACGTTAGTCTGATGATACAAGCAAATTCTTTGTTAATCACAGTTCAGACTGGGCTGGGTAAATAAAACTGTAGCTAACAACAGAAAGATATTTGTAGCAAAAATACTGTACTATGAATCTCTCTTTCCTGTAAATATGCTCAATAGCTGTCTAGCAGTTCTAAGCCAAGGTGACTGGAGCTTCCTTAAATACCTTCAAATAGGTCTTTGAAATAGGTCCTCATACAGAGAATGCCATGATATGGATGAATAAAGACCTGCACAAGCAACCTCAATAATTTCTCCATAGTCTTTTACAAACTAGACTGAATAATGTATTACTTACACATGATATGGAAAAGAAATGAATGACGGTGAACAACCAAGTGGACATCCTTCCATTCTCCCAGTCCTCATTACCCGTGTGCGTGTGTGTGTGTGTGTGTGTGTGTGTGTGTGTGTGTGTGTGCATGCGTGTGTGTTGTGTGTGTTGTGTGGGTGTATGTCACTTTGTGTTATTTGCATGCGCTGCATGTTCTTTTCATGTTCTCCACTGAGCCGTTACCGCCGTTCATACACACATTCATACACGCGCATTCATGCACACAGCCTTCTTTTCCACCAACACTGAAACATTGTGCACCTTCACAAGAAAAATTTCCACCAATTAGAGAACTGATTTCCTAGCTAGCTAGTGCAACATCTAAAAATCAAGTCAGAACAACACTTTATAGGTATACCTATGTTGTAGCTATGATATAGTTGCATAATTAATTCTAGGTGCATAATTAGTTCATTAATTAATATTTGCTCACTGGTACTGCTATGGTGGTCACTCTGCATTGATGGATAGAGGGGTGCCAATACATTTACAGGTCTGCACAAGCCACTGACAATTACATGCCAGGATTTACTATAGAAATTAAAAAAAAAAACCTTCAGTACACAAATGTAGGATTCAGTCTTTATTCTCTAGAGCAAATTATTAATGTCTCATAAACTCCCATAAATGCAATGTATACAGTTAAATTCATGGATTTTATTTAATTTTGTTCAGAGTGATTTACAGCTAGGACGATCCAACCACAGGGCCATGTTCAGAGTCACCACTTAAGCTGAAAGATGGTGTCAGTATTTTTGCAGGGAAAGTTCCGCATATTCAGAGTCGGGTTACGCGCATGCTTGAGTTGATTTTCTGGCTTTCGATTCAGCTTATTAAAATCGCCTGTGTGTAGTTTACACCTCTGAGGTTTCTTGAGTAGAAGCCACCGCTTTTAAACACAAACTCTTGAGGGATAGAAAATGCAGACTGAATAAAGAAAAAAGATTTGTTTTGTTTTTTTTTCTTTGCTGTCAGATGTATTGCTGCATGAATAGTCCACGTTGTGAATCACTGGGTTTAATTGAACAGTATGGCTTCCACACTCATTCTTCAGCAGCTTACAGAACAGCACTTGATCCAGCACATCCTATTATTTTGCATTTTATTTATTTTTTTATATATCATGTTCTGACAGGTACTTGTGCACACAGCTTAAGGAAGCCATGAGATACTAAATGGAGTTCATGAAATCATAATGTGTGCACAGTGTGGATTTAATTTATTTCATGACACTTTTAATTCGCTATTCAGAAATGAATTAATATAATTAATTAATTATTATTTAGTTTTAAATCCTCACTGTGTGTGTATGAGCTCTTAATATAGCCCTTAATCTGTACCAGTGTCACTCTGTGAGAGTGTTTTAATCAGCGTTTGCTTTACATAGCTGTGACGCACTTTAAGTGTCATGTGGTACAACCATAATTCTGTTTTAAGCAAATTGCTCTTACAATCCAAAATACATGCAGCTGGTGCTGGTTTCAAGACCGTTTAAAATGTTAGTAGCAAAATAAAACTACCCGAAACACCTGATGCTCCTCATGATGGGTTCCTCAGTTTCAGCTCACCAGAATTATGAGGATGGCATTTATTTATTTACTTCTACAGCCATTTCTTTACAATGGACATGCAGAGAAGCTGATCACCGAGTCAGTGGAAAAACAAAGCCCTAAGAGAGGACCCGCTTACCATTCAGCCTCATGCACACGCACACACACACACACACACACCAATCAGCCGCCGATTGTTCTCTCACTGAGCTCAGTGTGTGTATGTGTGTGTTCACTGAGCAAAAACCACCCAACACACATCCTGAGCTCCAGAGAGGCAGCCGAGCGATCAGCGTCCTTGAGGACAACGAGATTACACCCGAGTGTGCGTGAACCGAGTGATAAAAAAGAAAAAGAAATGAACACAGCAGTTTCACCGTAAGCATAATTGAATTCCTTATTGACTTTTCTCAATTCTATCTCCCGCTTATTAAGCTTGCCGAGACCTGCCTGTTGTGGGTATTAGGGCAAAATTAATATTTTTTAGACGCTGTACAGTATTGCATTTCATTAAAGGAGTGGCGCCGATTAAACGCAGTCACTCCTCATTTAGATGATTTTACCTGTTTTTTTTTCACACAACAATAATGAACAAAGCAAACAGGTGTGTGAGCATCAGAGGTAATCAGCTGCTAATTCAGCTTCGAATTCATTTGTTTTATTCGTTTTACTGGCCTGTGTTTTCCCATCTTCAGGTCCTCAGGGGAAAATAAGTGTGACGAGTGTGTAAGCTATAGGTCTTAAATACTTTATGTTCAGCATTTTGTGAGAATGAGGTGGAATGGTTAAGTGTGTCCTCTCTGCTTTACAGCACCCAGGAAAAAAAGAAGCAGTGTTTCTCTTTCCTTTAGATTCAGCTGCTAAACATAAGCATCTACACTTCAACACTTTTCTGCATTGATTAATTGCTTTGTCGTGAACTTTTAAAACTTTTTTTGGCCTGGTTTTCATTGATGTCCATTACTTTTTAACACGCCCTTCCTAGTTCCCCTCGGTTGAATCCTGCGCTGGGACATTTTATTACTTTAGCTCAAGTTTTATAGATGACTTCTTGGAGGAAGTACATGCTAGCCCTAACCCTCCCTGGTGGTTAGATATGATAGGGGAGCACTAGCTAGTGGTTGGGGCCGGGCAAATGACCAAATTGGGAGAATACAATTGGGAGAATATAATTCATGTTTTAAAACGACTTTGATTACCTGTTCAAATTAGTTACATACTCTGCAGTCATTTACCTTACTCTACTAGCAAGTTAACAAGCTAGCAACTTACGAACCCAACTAGCTGAAGATTTGTCTTTTCAAATTTGTCTTTTTAAGGTCATGTGCACTTCTGAATTTGACAAGGCATGTTAAAAAATGGGGCTGTCTTTTTAAAAAGTGCACTATTCCGTGCATACAAAGAAAAAAAACAAAAAAAAAGAGATGGTCAGTTTTGGATTTTGTAGCAATCTAAAGGAAAAGAAATGCTAGCTTACACGTTTAATGTCTTTATGTATTAGCATCAACTATCCATAATGCTTATCCATAACATTATCATCTAAGTCTTATTTATTTTAATTTCCTCATATAACACAATCGGAGCTTGAACTGAAAGAAAATAAGTTGTCTTGCACCCAGGAATTCATTTATCAGGTGCATAATAAAAGCCACATTGCCTTAAACAAGACCTGGATTTCCTCCACACTGCACTGGTATCATAAAAACATACACACTAAGGTTCAGGCATGAGGAAATTCATGATTATTAGCTCACAAAGTGACAGAGAGAATGAACTGAGTGGGGTAAAACGGGGGTTTTCTTATGCTACATATTCTTAAGCTTGACAGTAGACTTCTTCATCCATAGCCGTCCAGCATTTCCGCCCTCTCTCGGAGGAAATGAAGAATTGTATGTAATTACGAAGATCAGTCATTAGCGCCCACCGGCGCCTTCTCACTCTGCTAATTCATTGTTATTCTTTCTTCCAGAAATGCCGCGTAATTAGATATCGATTGAATAATCAATTTGATGAATTGAAGTGCAGGTTTTCTAAATATAGAGCCACATGTTGTGCAAGGCATGCAGATCAACATAGCAATCTCAGCTAGCATCACAGAAACACACTGACGCTAGGTCATCCCCCTACACTTTTTTCCCGATTTCATCCCATCCTATGCCAAGAAAGCCATGAAACATATCAAATTACATACAATGAACGTGTGCGACTGGTTTTGGGATGCATTACTGCTTGTTTTCTGTCAGGCTTGGCGGTTCCCTGTCGTGCAAGAGAGTTTTGCAGAACCCAAGCCATAGCTGTGTGTGTGTGTTTAGCCGTGTCTGTGTCCACCTGGTCCAACCTAGATCCATTTTTAGTGCATCTGATTGATCACACAATAAGGTCTATTCTAACAACTCCTCGTCTCTCCTGATTGCATACAGTCCGGCAGAATGTTTCATCTCTAGGTGTTGCTAACCGAAATCAAGGTAGGATACACTTCCAACTCAGACCAAATACTATTTCCTTTGTTTGTTTTTTTTTCTTTTTTGTTTTTTCTTTTTACCCCCAGATCTGCCACACACAGCAGTCTGTAGTGAGTTGAATGAAATCACCAGAGATTCAGCCTGCCAATTTTTAGTAGGGGTTCTTGTTTGCTGTGCTGTCAGGCGAAAGTCTTGACAACCACCAACTGGTCAAACTTGTTTTTGCTTTCTTCCTTCTGTCTCACTCCTGCACGAGGCACTCTGACAAGTCTGAGAGCAGCACTGCGATTCTAAAGCTATAAGAAACAGCAGACCTCTTTTCCTGCACAAACACACACACGCACACACACACACACACACACACACACACACATGCTCCAGTTTCAGCAGACTTTGAGACTTCATTATTTTGCAGGGAGACTGTGCAGACTCTCGATTTTCTTTCGCCTCAGATAAAGAGTAGAAGAAAAATATATCAAGTGCAGCAAAAATCTGGGAGACAACTGGTTTGTAGGGTGACGGGGTCAACTATGAAGATTTGGTAGAAAGGGTGTAGGGATTGAACATAAACATTGTTTTTTAGGGCATATGGGTCACTCAAGGTTGTTTGGGGTGTAAGGGACGATTGTAAAGGATGGATGTGTAGGGTCTAGGGATTGATCAAGAAGAATAGGTGATTATCATCAATAGGTGACTATTATCTAGGGGTTGATCATGAATCATGGGTTTGTAGGGTCTAGGGGTTGATCATGAGGAGTCAGCATGTGGGTGACAATGAAATACAAGTTGGTTGTGATGGATGGGTATGTTGGGTGAAGGATATAAGGTTATTCTTGAAGAATGGGGGTTTAAGGTGTTGGTCAATAAAGATGGGTGAATAGAGTGTAGAGATTGGTCAGAAATGATGGTTTAGAGGTGTAGGGGTTTATCTTGAAAGATGGAGTTACAGAGATTAAATGGGAAGGGATGGATTTGTGGGGTCTATGAGTTAGTCATGAAGAATGGGTTTTTGGGGTGTAGGGGTTGGTGTTTAAGGAATAGGGTACGTGTGTGGTGTATGATGTAAGGAATAAGGGTTGGTCATGAACTGGTTATGGGGGTGGGGGTTCATTAAAAAAGAATGGGTATTTACACTGTAGGGGTTGTGTTTGTGGGCTGTAGGGATTGGTCATGAAAGCTGGGTGTGAAGGGTGTAGGGGTTGGTAATGACAAATGGGTGTAGGGGTTGGTCAGGGAGGGTGGGTGTGTAGGGTGTAGGGCCGGTCATGAAACATGGGTTTGTAGGGTGCAGGGGTTGGTTATGAAAGATGGGTTTGTAGGGTGTAGTGGTTGGTCAGTAAATATTGGTTTGTAGGGTGTACGGGTGAGTCAGGAAACATGGGTTTGTAGGGTGCAGGGGTTGGTCAGTAAAGATGGATTTGTAAGGTGTAGGAGTTGGTCATGAAATATGGGTTTGTAGGGTGTAGGGATTGGTCAGTAATGATTGGTTTGTAGGGTGTAGTGGTTGGTCATGAAGGATGGGTTTGTACGGTGTAGGGGTTGGTCAAGAAAAATTGGTTTGTAGGGTGTAGGGGTTGGTGAAGAAGGATTGGTTTGTAGGGTGTAGGGGTTTGACAGGAAGGATGTGTTTGTAGGGTGTAGGGATTGGTCATGAAGGATGGGTTTGTAGGGTATATGGGTTTGACAGGAAGGATGAGGTTGCAGGGTGTAGGGGTTGGTCAGGAAGGATGAGTTTGTAGGGTATATGGGTTTGACAGGAAGGATGGGTTTGTAGGGTGTAGGGGTTTGTCATGAAGGATGTGTTTGTAGGGTGTAGGAGTTTGTCATGAAGGATGTGTTTGTAGGGTGTAGGGGTTTGACAGGAAGGATGTGTTTGTAGGGTGTAGGGGTTTGTCATGAAGGATGTGTTTGTAGGGTGTAGGGGTTGGTCATGAAGGATGGGTTTGTAGGGTGTAGGGATTGGTCATGAAGGATGGGTTTGTAGGGTGTAGGGGTTTGACAGGAAGGCTGGGTTTGTAGGGTGTAGGGGTTGGTCATGAAGGATGGGTTTGTAGGGTGTAGGGGTTTGACAGGAAGGATGGGTTTGTAGGGTGTAGGGGTTGGTCATGAAGGATGGGTTTGTAAGGGTGTAGGGATTGGTCATGAAGGATGGGTTTGTAGGGTGTAGGGGTTTGTCATGAAGGATGGGTTTGTAGGGTATATGGGTTTGACAGGAAGGATGAGGTTGTAGGGTGTAGGGTTTGGTCAGGAAGGATGAGTTTGTAGGGTATATGGGTTTGACAGGAAGGATAGGTTGTAGGGTATAGGGGTTGGTCATGAAGGATGGGTTTGTAGGGTGTAGGGGTTTGACAGGAAGGATGTGTTTGTAGGGTGTAGGGGTTTGTCAGGAAGGATGTGTTTGTAGGGTGTAGGGGTTGGTCATGAAGGATGGGTTTGTAGGGTGTAGGGGTTTGACAGGAAGGATGGGTTTGTAGGGTGTAGGGGTTTGACAGGAAGGATGGGTTTGTAGGGTGTAGGGGTTGGTCATGAAGGCTGGGTTTGTACGGTATAGGGGTTTGTCAGGAAGGATGGGTTTGTAGGGTGTAGGAGTTTGTCATGAAGGATGGGTTTGTAGGGTGTAGGAGTTTGACAGGAAGGATGGGTTTGTAGGGTGTAGGGGTTTGTCAGGAAGGATGTGTTTGTACGGTATATGGGTTTGTCATGAAGGATGGGATTGCAGGGTGTAGGGGCTGGTGGAGTATGTTTGGAGTGTATGAAGGGTCAACTGGGTCATTATAGATTGTATTTTCCTGAATGCTGCTTGTTGTAAATTTTGCTAATTAATAGCACTGTTTTACCATCATTTCACCTTTTGTTGTGAGTGTGTGGATGACTTCTGAAGAAATATTTTTCTCAGCTATTTTGGGTATCTTGTTTTGTTAAGATAATTTATTATCATTTGTATTCACATTCATAGTTTGGTTATTCATCATAGTTTTCACTCTTTATTGAGAAAACTGCTTTCAGATATGGTTGAGATAATAATGGTTTGGGAAACATAGAAGTCTGTATAGAAAATGTTCCAGTAATGAGTGCTCCATAGATCTACAGTCTCTCAAGTAAATTTGCTTGGCTTTTACCAAATGATAGAAATATAAAGTGCAAGTAATTACAATGTCTTAACAGAATACACAAAAATGTATTTCCACTGACCAGTAGTGCTTGAGTTTAATATACAGTATGTTAGTCCACATTCTATGCAGGCATAATCTGTGTAATCCAAATTCAGTCTCATTCACCATCCAAAGAACTCTTGAGGAAAGCTGTAAATAATGTTTAGTGCATACAGCATGTTGGCATATCATGCTCACACTGTCATTGTTATTGTGTTAAAATATGTTTTAAGGTCATAATAAGAATTGATTTCTGTTTAATTATTCATGCTTCATTTAATTAGTTCTGTTTTTTTGTTTGTTTGTTTTGTGTCTCTGTAATGTGTGCAGTAGCTCCTCAGGTTGATTTGCCCACCGTGTCCTCCGTTCAGAGAGGTAGGAGTTCGAACAGATTCATACAGACGGTTACTCTTTGAGTTCTACTGTATGAATCTGAAATTAACCCTGTGTTTCCATAAAACTTACCCTGGTATCTTCCAGTCCCTGTTTTTTTGTTTTTTACGTATAAACACCTGAGTGAGCTCCTGAAGGGTGTGATGGTGGGCTAGTTGGTTAAGTAAGGTGTGTTACTTGAAGGAAAACCACACTGGTGACTAGTGCTTAAATCTTTGGCTTCAAACCTTGTTTTTTATATCAAACTTCATCATATCACCATTAGCATTTTGCGAATCTGGACATCTGCAAGGTTATGTATACAGAACTGGGTATAGAAAGCATATCCTAAGATATGATATTACAGGAGCAGCAGGTCAGAAAAATGTGGCATTTTCACATTTTTTTGTATGAAGCATGAGGTTGCATGCGTTTATAAAACAGCAAAATGGAACGGGAGAGCTAGCATAGACATCACACACTAAGAGACAAAGGCTGTGACTGTAGCATTTATACTTAACAACCAAATCCACTAAACCAACCTGCAGAGAGTAGGCAAGCTTGTAAGCTTGGGAAAGTGTTGCACAATCCTCACAAACTTTATTTTGTTGAAATAATAATAAAATGAAAAACTAAAACATATGCAATCCCATATGGAATGTAGTGTATCAGAAATGTGCCATACTTTTAATAAGAAAGAAAGAAAGAAAAAAGGAAAAAAGGAATGAAAAGAAAGGGAAAGAAGAAGTTGAGAAATTTCTCAAAGAATGTTGAGGAAAATGTAAAAAAAGAAAGAAAGAAAGAAGGTAGACTAGAAGATAGAATAAATACATACGTAAACAGATGAAGAAAAAATAAAAGGGGACAAGAATGAAAAAGAAAGGGATGAAGAAATGAAAAATGATTAAAAAAAAGAGAGATAGGGCAAAGGGAACGAAATGAAATAAAACAAGGCATAAGAAAAAAGATTAATAACAATTGAGAATAATTAAAAAAAGAGATATAGAAAGCGATATATATATATATATATATATATGTGTGTGGGGGAAAGGGAAAAAAATCATAAAAAAAGATGATAGAATGAGAAGGAAAGAAAGAAAAGGAAGGGAATTGGAGAGAAAAAGAAGGATGTAAATATATAAAGTGGTGTGTTATAGTCTCTAAAGCGCTGAGTAAATAAAACTCTGTTTATGAGTACGAGTGAGGAGTTTATAATTTAACATGAAATTAGTGTTTGTGATGAAATAAAACAGTTGCTGTTGGTGCACTCAGATATTTGGATCTTTGTATATCCTCAGGCTATGCGTGTGTGTATTTGAGTGTGTGTGTGTGTGTATTTGAGTGTGTGTGTGTGTGTGTGTATGTGTGTTTGAGATGGGTTGGAAATGACTGACACATCCAGGCAGCTTTGGACTTGCACTTCATACTGTGGACAGATGTGTGTGTGTGTGTGTGTGTGTGCGTTTGTGTGTTTGTGTGTGTGGGCACACGTGTGGGACCTGACCTCAATCCGGATCCTGATAATGAAAGCCCTGCGAACAAACACAGACAGCAATGTATTGACTTCATCAAACACACTCAAATTGGCACACACACACACACACACACATACACACACATGCATAAGCTGACTGGGGAGTAGTGTTCTGATTGGTCAAGTCTAAGCTGAGGGGTGGGGTTAATACTCATAGGCTTTTAACTTCATTTGTATTAAATACAACTGAATTCCATTCTTCAAACATTCTGCATGAAACCAAAGAAAGTTAGAGAGCGAAACAGAGAGGGGAGCGAGACAGTGAGAGAGAGAGAGAGAGAGAGAGAGAGAGAGAGAAGCTAAAAAGGCAGAAGACAGAGAGACAGACAGACAGAGACAGACAGAGAGACAGACAGAGGCAGACAGAGTGAGGAAATGGGAGAAAGTGAGAGACAGAGATAAAAAAGGACAAAGAAAGAAACAAAAGAAAGAGGGAAAATGATCGAGGGAAAGAGAGACAAGAGAAGAAGGAAGAAAGACCAGAGAGGGTGGGGGGGCAGCAGACAGAGAGACAGCGGGAGACAGAAGGAGCATTAAATGGGAAAAGAGAGAGAGAGAGATCAAGAGAGAAAGAGAGAGAAAGGCTGACTGGGATGGAGGGAAGAAAATAGACCAGAGAGAGAGAGAGTGAGCGAGAGGGCTGGGCACAGGGAAAGGAAGAGAAAGAAAAGGAGACACAGAGTGAAACAAAGGTTGGAGAGAAAGAGAGACAAGAAAAGAAGAGATAAGAGAGATCTCAACACTCTTCTCTTTTCACCTCACACTTTAATGGTTTGGTCTGGTTGGTCTTTTTTTTAATAATTTTTTGTGCATTATTCCCATCTTTCCGTAAGAACCCGAGTCGAGTGGAGTCTCCCCCACTCTCGATCCATTCCTGGTGAGAAACTGGGACGAGTCATGACTCTGTGCTGAGGGAAACTTTATAGAAGATGGATAGATGGGAAATATTTCCTTTACTTCAGATAAGGACGTGTAATTTCTCATGGTGCATCTGACAGAATCAATACCGCAACAGCGAGTGGTCTCGTTTCGTTTGTCTGATGTAGGGATGCTAGGTAGGGCGCACTGCTTTTCTAGCTGTGACCTGGAAACTTTGTTATTTTGGGATGTATGTAGGGAATGTAGGGCTGTGCTTCTACAGCCAAAGTTCCAGCTCCTCTTTGCCATCTAAGCATGTGCCGATACCACGGTTTATAATATCATCACCATACAGCATTTAATAAATCACCACGACGATGACCTCAGATTACTCATGTCAATGATAATTCCTTAAAATTCTCACCCAGTGAAGACAGTTGTAACGTTGCTTTACTGTGAGCTGCGTAGGCAAAATCAAACACAAGCTGAGTGACTAAAATAACTAAAAAGAAATAAAATGAAAATAAAAATAAATAAATAAAATGTATTGTGAAGTTTGAGTATTTGTGACAATTCGAGCTGAAAACAAAAGTGAGGTTCAGTGTAATCTACTCTAATTAAAATAACATCTGGCAATTTAATCTCCAAATATATTATTGAAATATTTAAATCACAAGAATCACTAGAGTATAAATGGATTAATCAGTATGATATCTCAGTGCTCCAGGTCAAACTGGCAGATTGAAACTCTCAGATCCTACAATCAGAGAGTGTAAAGTGGTGTTAGCGATGAAGTAAATTCCAAAAATTTGCCATTTGTTGGAAAATCTGAATCTATGATTCTAATATAGCGATCTTTAGCGATCATCGTATTTGAGACGCTCTTCACATTTAGTGCAGTGTATTGCAATCATGTATTTATTTACTTATTTACTACAGTAAGTAGCTGCTTTCTGAACACGACACCCACCTAGTTCTGCCTATCTAGAAGCTTCTGTCCGATTACAGCACAATAACCGATTATCGGCACGTGCCCACTTCCATCTTTTATTTCCAGGAAACATTTTTTCATAAGTGTTAAAACAAACCCAATTTGGTGTAATTTTCAGTCGTACAGGGTTGAAGATTGCATCTGTTTGTGGTATTGTGTAACACTTCCTCCATTCATCAATGCATTTTCCTGTTTTCTTCATCATCATCATCATCATCATTGTAATCTGGTGATGTGTGCTCAAACCTCAGCGCCTCACTAACACACTCGCTTTCTCTCGATTCTTAAAGCTCACCTGCTTTCCTAACATCCTGCTTTCCTAACTGAGCATGTGCGTGTACACACACACACACACACACACACACACACACACTTAGACACACAGTCACGACCCAAAGCACCTTGCTGACACACAAACACACAACCTTCATCATGACTAATAAGGCAACCCTAACTTGGCAAAGTTAGTATGTACCACACACACATACACACACAGACACACACACACACACACACAGACACACACACACACACACAGAACTTAAATTAACACCATTGCTTTCTCATGAGTCTTAAAGCGACCCGTCATCCTGCTTTTTCTGAGCCAAGCATGAGCCATTACAACATACACACACACACACACACACATGTATGCACACACATGGCTTACAGACCCGGTCCCATTTCTCTCCCTGTGTGCAAGACTGCGAGTGTTTCGGCCACTCGAACCGCTGCAGCTACATCGAGCTGTTAAACACGGTGATTTGCGTGAGCTGTAAGCACAACACTAGGGGGCAGCACTGTCAGCTCTGCAAGCTGGGCTTCTACCGCAATGCTTCGGCCGAGCTCGACGATGAGAATGTGTGTATAGGTCAGTGGGCCTTTCGCTCCATCTCATCATGCCATCTCTCTCTCTCACACACACACACACACACAGAGCTTAGCAACATGCTTAGCATCACTACCTCATCCCTTCACCTGTCACTCATAACCTGGCTGTATATCCTGCCTCCTCATACACATCCTATCCTCACCGTCATACTCACACACTCTCACAGCCTGTCACACACACTGTCACACGTACACATCTCTGTAGTTGTGTGACTGAGGACGACATCTCTGCAGTAAAGTGTACAAATTAAAATGGCTGCTTTGACAAAATATGTAAATCTGAGTAGTGTGTGTGTGTATGTGTATGTGTGTTTGTGTTGGTGTGTTTGTGTGTTATACATGTACAACATATCACACTGTTTAGAGTAACATTAATAACTGGACAGTGACATAAGTTACTGGAATTGTGTAGTCATAGAAATGTAAGAGATATAGCAATAAATAGTAATAGCAGTAGTTTATCATATTAACAATAATTATAGTCTAGTAATAGTACTAATAGTAATGGTAGCTATATTACAAGTAACAATAATACTAATGGTAAAAGTAACACTAGTAAAAGCAACAGTAGCAACAATAAAAGCAATGCTGTAACAATAGTAATAGTAATAATAACAATAATAACAGTAATAGTAATGTAAGACACTAACTAGCAATAATATCAGTAGTAATACAGTAGTATTGATATATAGGTAACAGTAAAATAATTATATAAATGAATTAATATTAAATAGTTAACATGAAGAGCAATTTTAATAATGATAGTAACAAATACTCATTTTTAAAAGGAAAATAATACTGGTATTAGTAATAATAATGTAACAATAATTATAGTAACAGTATTAATTGTAACTGTACCAGCGATGATAATAATGATTGTAATAATAACAATAATAATAGTATGAGTAAAATATCTAGCAGTAATAATATAATAATAGTTATTATCCTGTCAGTACTAATAGTAAGAAAAATAGTAAAGGTAAAAGTAACAAAAGTAAAAGGAACAGTAACAGTAATAACAGTGAATAGTAACAATGATAGTAACAGTAATGGCAGTAACAGTAACAGTAATAACAGTGAATAGTAACAGTAATGGTAGTAACAGTAACAGTAATAACAGTGAATAGTAACAATGATAGTAACAGTAATGGTAGTAACAGTAACAGTAATAACAGTGAATAGTAACAGTAATGGTAGTAACAGTAACAGTAATAACAGTGAATAGTAACAATGATAGTAACAGTAATGGCAGTAACAGTAACGGTAATAACAGTGAATAGTAACGGTGATAGTAACAGTAATGGTAGTAACAGTAAGAGTAATAACAGTGATAGTAACAGTAATGGTAGTAACAGTAAGAGTAATAACAGTGAATAGTAACAGTGATAGTAACAGTAATGGTAGTAACAGTAACAGTAATAACAGTGAATAGTAACAATGATAGTAACAGTAATGGCAGTAACAGTAACGGTAATAACAGTGAGTAGTAACGGTGATAGTAACAGTAATGGTAGTAACAGTAACAGTAATAACAGTGAATAGTAACAGTGATAGTAACAGTAATGGTAGTAACAGTAACAGTAATAACAGTGAATAGTAACAGTGATAGTAACAGTAATGGTAGTAACAGTAAGAGTAATAACAGTGAATAGTAACGATGATAGTAACAGTAATGGTAGTAACAGTAACAGTAATAACAGTGAATAGTAACAGTGATAGTAACAGTAATGGTAGTAACAGTAAGAGTAATAACAGTGAATAGTAACGATGATAGTAACAGTAATGGTAGTAACAGTAACAGTAATAACAGTGAATAGTAACGATGATAGTAACAGTAATGGTAGTAACAGTAAGAGTAATAACAGTGAATAGTAACGATGATAGTAACAGTAATGGTAGTAACAGTAACAGTAACAGTAATAACAGTGAATAGTAACGATGATAGTAACAGTAATGGTAGTAACAGTAAGAGTAATAACAGTGAATAGTAACAGTGATAGTAACAGTAATGGTAGTAACAGTAACGGTAATAACAGTGAATAGTAACGGTGATAGTAACAGTAATGGTAGTAACAGTAAGAGTAATAACAGTGAATAGTAACAGTGATAGTAACAGTAATGGTAGTAACAGTAACAGTAATAACAGTGAATAGTAACGATGATAGTAACAGTAATGGTAGTAACAGTAACAGTAATAACAGTGAATAGTAACAGTAATGGTAGTAACAGTAACAGTAATAACAGTGATAGTAGCAGTAATGGTAGTAACAGTAACAGTAATAACAGTGAATAGTAACGATGATAGTAACAGTAATGGTAGTAACAGTAACAGTAATAACAGTGAATAGTAACAATGATAGTAACAGTAATGGCAGTAACAGTAACAGTAATAACAGTGATAGTAACAGTAATGGTAGTAACAGTAACAGTAATAACAGTGAATAGTAACGATGATAGTAACAGTAATGGTAGTAACAGTAACAGTAATAACAGTGAATAGTAACAGTAATGGTAGTAACAGTAACAGTAATAACAGTGAATAGTAACGATGATAGTAACAGTAATGGTAGTAACAGTAACAGTAATAACAGTGAATAGTAACAGTGATAGTAACAGTAATGGTAGTAACAGTAACAGTAATAACAGTGAATAGTAACGATGATAGTAACAGTAATGGTAGTAACAGTAACAGTAATAACAGTGAATAGTAACAGTGATAGTAACAGTAATGGTAGTAACAGTAACAGTAATAACAGTGAATAGTAACAGTGATAGTAACAGTAATGGTAGTAACAGTAAGAGTAATAACAGTGAATAGTAACGATGATAGTAACAGTAATGGTAGTAACAGTAACGGTAATAACAGTGAATAGTAACAGTGATAGTAACAGTAATGGTAGTAACAGTAACAGTAATAACAGTGAATAGTAACGATGATAGTAACAGTAATGGTAGTAACAGTAACAGTAATAACAGTGAATAGTAACAGTGATAGTAACAGTAATGGTAGTAACAGTAAGAGTAATAACAGTGAATAGTAACGATGATAGTAACAGTAATGGTAGTAACAGTAACAGTAATAACAGTGAATAGTAACGATGATAGTAACAGTAATGGTAGTAACAGTAAGAGTAATAACAGTGAATAGTAACAGTGATAGTAACAGTAATGGTAGTAACAGTAACGGTAATAACAGTGAATAGTAACGGTGATAGTAACAGTAATGGTAGTAACAGTAAGAGTAATAACAGTGAATAGTAACAATGATAGTAACAGTAATGGTAGTAACAGTAACAGTAATAACAGTGAATAGTAACAGTGATAGTAACAGTAATGGTAGTAACAGTAAGAGTAATAACAGTGAATAGTAACAGTGATAGTAACAGTAATGGTAGTAACAGTAACAGTAATAACAGTGAATAGTAACGATGATAGTAACAGTAATGGTAGTAACAGTAACAGTAATAACAGTGAATAGTAACAGTAATGGTAGTAACAGTAACAGTAATAACAGTGAATAGTAACGATGATAGTAACAGTAATGGTAGTAACAGTAAGAGTAATAACAGTGATAGTAGCAGTAATGGTAGTAACAGTAACAGTAATAACAGTGAATAGTAACGATGATAGTAACAGTAATGGTAGTAACAGTAACAGTAATAACAGTGAATAGTAACAATGATAGTAACAGTAATGGCAGTAACAGTAACAGTAATAACAGTGATAGTAACAGTAATGGTAGTAACAGTAACAGTAATAACAGTGAATAGTAACGATGATAGTAACAGTAATGGTAGTAACAGTAACAGTAATAACAGTGAATAGTAACAGTAATGGTAGTAACAGTAACAGTAATAACAGTGAATAGTAACGATGATAGTAACAGTAATGGTAGTAACAGTAACAGTAATAACAGTGAATAGTAACAGTGATAGTAACAGTAATGGTAGTAACAGTAACAGTAATAACAGTGAATAGTAACAATGATAGTAACAGTAATGGCAGTAACAGTAACAGTAATAACAGTGATAGTAACAGTAATGGTAGTAACAGTAACAGTAATAACAGTGAATAGTAACGATGATAGTAACAGTAATGGTAGTAACAGTAACAGTAATAACAGTGAATAGTAACAGTAATGGTAGTAACAGTAACAGTAATAACAGTGAATAGTAACGATGATAGTAACAGTAATGGTAGTAACAGTAACAGTAATAACAGTGAATAGTAACAGTGATAGTAACAGTAATGGTAGTAACAGTAACAGTAATAACAGTGAATAGTAACGATGATAGTAACAGTAATGGTAGTAACAGTAACGGTAATAACAGTGAATAGTAACGATGATAGTAACAGTAATGGTAGTAACAGTAACAGTAATAACAGTGAATAGTAACAGTGATAGTAACAGTAATGGTAGTAACAGTAAGAGTAATAACAGTGAATAGTAACGATGATAGTAACAGTAATGGTAGTAACAGTAACAGTAACAGTAATAACAGTGAATAGTAACGATGATAGTAACAGTAATGGTAGTAACAGTAAGAGTAATAGCAGTGAATAGTAACAGTGATAGTAACAGTAATGGTAGTAACAGTAACGGTAATAACAGTGAATAGTAACGGTGATAGTAACAGTAATGGTAGTAACAGTAACGGTAATAACAGTGAATAATAACAGTGATAGTAACAGTAATGGTAGTAACAGTAATGGTAGTAACAGTAACGGTAATAACAGTGAATAGTAACGGTGATAGTAACAGTAATGGTAGTAACAGTAACAGTAATAACAGTGAATAGTAACAGTGATAGTAACAGTAATGGTAGTAACAGTAATGGTAGTAACAGTAACGGTAATAACAGTGAATAGTAACGGTGATAGTAACAGTAATGGTAGTAACAGTAACGGTAATAACAGTGAATAGTAACGGTGATAGTAACAGTAATGGTAGTAACAGTAACGGTAATAACAGTGAATAGTAACAGTGACAGTAACAGTAATGGTAGTAACAGTAACGGTAATAACAGTGAATAGTAACAGTGATAGTAACAGTAATGGTAGTAACAGTAACGGTAATAACAGTGAATAGTAATGGTGATAGTAACAGTAATGGTAGTAACAGTAATGGTAGTAACAGTAACGGTAATAACAGTGAATAGTAACAGTGATAGTAACAGTAATGGCAGTAACAGTAATGGTAGTAACAGTAATGGTAATAACAGTGAATAGTAACAGTGATAGTAACAGTAATGGCAGTAACAGTAATGGTAGTAACAGTAATGGTAGTAACAGTAACGGTAATAACAGTGAATAGTAACGGTGATAGTAACAGTAATGGCAGTAACAGTAATGGTAGTAACAGTAATGGTAATAACAGTGAATAGTAACAGTGATAGTAACAGTAATGGCAGTAACAGTAAAAGTAAAATTACTACTACTGTATATACTACTATATTATTGCTACAAGTAGGGATAAGAGTAATAATAATAATGTTCTACTGTAACAGGAACAGTAATAACAGTAGCATTAA